>NC_030427.2:1860000-2127500 GCF_001660625.3 Ictalurus punctatus | reverse complement strand
TACACATTGCTGTAACTATCTCATTGGCACTACTTAATTGCTCATGGTTTGACGTTGACGAATGCAACTGCTGCGACATATTTTGCCAATCTTAAACTCAGCTGTCATTCTGGAGGTGCAGTTTTGGTTGATGCATGACATTTAGGTTCAAACACAGTGCGTATGGGAAAAGAGAAGGCCAGTGATTAGACAGTGTGAAGGCTGACTTTGTATTCCTACTTGTGTGTGATGTTTGTTATGTTAGTTTCTCTTGCACAACTGTCGAAGTGCATATGCTTTCCTTGTGAGTGACACTTTTTAAGAATAAGTTGAGGGTTTGAGACAATGTAGCTAATTTCGACCTTCAAGAGTCCATTATATCGTGCATTTGCGAGAGCTGATAAAGCAAGGCCTGATAGTTGTGTTTGCATTCCTTTCTGTGGTGCTTGTAAGTTAGTGAAGTACTTGTGTGGTAGAATGTGGACTGGCTTCAAAGTGAACACAGACATTGGTGCTGATCTGCTGAATGCTGGGCCTACTAATAAAGGCTTGTGCTGCTATGTGTGACCTGTAGTTGCAGTGGACGTAGGACTGTAGTATATACGGGCCTCGAGTCCAAGGACGTGCTCAAAAGGAACGTCTTGTGTTTGAAACAGTAATGTCAATGTTGTACAAACACAGATAGCTTTTTCTAACCTCCTTACGCTGATGAGTGTTTGGCTGTATGCTTTACTATGTATGTTTTACCCAAAGTTCCTGACTATTGTGTTGTACTACTACTACTACTACTACTACTACTGCTGCTACTAATGGAACCAAAACATTAGTACTGATAATACTGATAATGTTTTGTATCTGTGTGTGTGCATTTAGAGAGAGAGAGATAGAATGGGGAAGAAGAAGACGTTAGCAGGTGAAAAGCAGTGCCTAGTGATTGTTTTCGAAAAAGAGAGCTATTGTGTGACCGTTGGTGTAAGGCCCGCCTCCTCGCCTGTTCTCAACTAGGTCCTGTCGAGTGTGGATAAATAGGTGGGCGCTGCTCGAGAACGTCTATTGAGTGGTTTGACTTCGAGAGCAGCATTATGTCTGGCAGAGGCAAGGGTGGTAAAGGACTCGGCAAAGGAGGCGCTAAGCGTCACCGCAAGGTACTTCGCGATAACATCCAGGGGATCACCAAGCCGGCTATTCGCCGTCTGGCTCGGCGTGGTGGTGTAAAGCGTATTTCTGGTCTGATCTATGAAGAGACTCGCGGTGTGCTGAAAGTGTTCCTGGAGAACGTGATCCGCGACGCCGTCACCTACACCGAGCATGCCAAGAGAAAGACCGTGACCGCCATGGATGTGGTGTACGCTCTGAAACGCCAGGGACGCACCCTGTACGGCTTCGGTGGTTAAACGCTCAAACACCGAACGACGCGAATACAACGGCTCTTTTAAGAGCCACCCACATGTCTAGAAAAAGAGCTGTTTCTTTTATGAAGCATAAGGCATCAAACGCTGTACAGGAGTAGCGTAAGTGGTAGATCTATTTGTATTTTTTGTAATAAATTACGTATATGCAGTGTTCAATAGTATAAACTATAAATCAATATAATATATCAACATTATAAAACGATTTAAAAGATGATTTTAGTAGAAACTTACTTCTATATTTTTTTCTCTCATACACACGCACACATGCATATATAATATAAAACGGTTTTTTCACAAGCCAATTGTTTTTTCATAGTGCACGTTGTCCTGAAAGTACAAGGGCGGGAAGAGAAACGAGGAGGACGAGGAGGAGGTATGGAAGGAGGGAGGAAGCAGAGTGCAGTAGGAGGCGCCATGCAGGAAGAGGTATCGAATTTTGGCCAATCAAAAAAAGGTGTCTTGTCTGTTCGTCATTAACATGTGGATCTGTAAATAGAGCGGGCGCGAGGCGGGCGCCAGTCATTTACTGTTCGTTTATTCGAGAAGTAGCATCATGCCCGATCCAGCCAAGACCGCGCCCAAGAAGGGATCAAAGAAAGCCGTGACCAAGACGGCCGGCAAAGGAGGCAAGAAGCGCAGAAAGTCCCGGAAGGAGAGCTACGCCATCTACGTGTACAAGGTCTTGAAGCAGGTGCACCCTGATACCGGCATCTCATCCAAGGCCATGGGCATCATGAACTCCTTCGTGAATGATATTTTTGAGCGCATCGCCGGTGAGTCTTCTCGTCTGGCTCATTACAACAAGCGTTCCACTATCACCTCCAGGGAGATCCAGACCGCCGTGCGCCTGTTGCTTCCCGGCGAGCTGGCCAAGCACGCCGTGTCCGAGGGCACAAAGGCCGTCACCAAGTACACCAGCTCCAAGTAAAGCGCGTTATCGCCGTCTTCGTCAACCCAACGGCTCTTTTAAGAGCCACCCACGTTTCATACAAAGAGTAATTTCCTCTCTTTCGCTTTCTCTCTCGCTGTGTGTGTGTGTGTGTGTGTGTGTGTGAGAGAGAGGGAGGGGGACTTCTGAAGCGCTGCACTCCCGCGGATGTTCAGGCTTTTGGGTAATTCTAGCAATCTGCTAAATGCAGAGATGAGTAAATCTAAACAGGGTTGTAGCACGGTTTCGGGGGTTGTATAATCTGAGCAATGCAAAATGGGATTTTAGCAGCACAAAGTTATTCGTATTAAGATTGTAGCAACAGTTGAAAACCATTTTCAATAAACCATTGAAATGAAACCATTTTCAATAGTTGAAAATGGTTTTCTACTAGCACATAATCATTCTACATAAGGGGTGCCCAAACTTTTTCCTGTGAAGGGCCAAAAATCAAACTTGATTGAGGGCTGTGGGCCAAAAGTAAATGTTGCATTATACCAAACTGTATTATATTAAAATTAAAGTTGCCATGGTTCTCTATCATTTCATAATATTTACAAATAAATAAATTAATAGAAAACATTAGTCTGTATCTGCTTCACTAATGCAGTTTTATTTTCAGAGTTCTATAGTTCAATGAAACTTACAGTATAATTAAAACATAGAACCAATCCCATTTATAATACATGTTCAATACCTCATACAACTATTCAAGCTATAAGCAATACAGCCACATGCCTGCAATATCAGTGACCTCTAATGAGACACATGAAGCTGGTCCTTATTTTTCAAACGTTTTTCCAAATTGGGATGCAGTGGACTTACTGTCAAAGTCAGGATATTATGGTGGTGAGAGTCAGTTACTTTGCATCTCAGTTTACACTTGTTTAAGTTCATCAGACTGAAAGTCTGTTCACAGTGGTAGGTACTGCCAGACAGAGACAGCATCACTTGTGCCTGTTTGCCCATCTGTACCTGTTTGCTGGGACACATTTGTAGAGGTCTGTCAAGGGAAGGGACCTGAACTTGTGTTTGAGTTCTGAATCACACTGAAGCTCAATTGGTTCCATCTGTAGATCATCACTGACTGTGTCCACACTGATGGTGAAGGGTTGAACAAACCACTCAAAGTCAGAAGCATTGTGTCTGAAGTCCTCAAAGCGACTGTCAAACTCCTGGAAAAGGTTGCTGAAAACAGCATCATACTCTGGTACCTTCTCTTTCATCATGCCTGCCTCTCTAAAACAGGGAAAATGGGCTAAATTTCCTGGATGTGGAGATGAGAGAGAGAGGAACAGTGTGAGACGGGGAGTGAAAGAAGAGAGAGGGAGGCAAATAGAATAAATAACTGACAAAACAAGGAAATTAAATCATGATAATTTAAGAGAACTTTGACACAAAATTTATCAGCTTGATTAACAAAAAAACCCAAAGCTGACACCACTGGATATAAATGCTAACTAAATATAAGTATTAATAATAACAATAACTGCACATAAAACTATGGTGAATATTATAATTGTGAATGTTAGCTGCTGAGAGATGTCTTCTGAGCAGCAGTAGTTTTTGTTTGAAGGCTCTAACGTGATAAAAAAGCTGGGTGATAATCTGGTCTTTTCCCTGGAGCTGAACATTTAAAACATTGAGCAACTCTGTGACGTCCACCGGGAAAGCCAGGTCAGAAAACCATTTCTCATCCATGGGCTCTTGAATACTACCAATCTTGCTTTCCTGAAAAGCTCCGATCTCATCACGCAGATCAAAAAATCTCCTGACAACTTTTCCCCTGCTCAGCCATCTAACCTCCTGGTGGTACAACACATCACCATATTGTGCATCCATCTCATCCAACAGTACCTTGAACTGCAGGTGAGAGAGCGCCTTGGAGCATATATCATTCACAATTTTGACGACGTCACGCATCACATCCACAAGCCCGATGGATTGGGCACATAGCTGTTCTTGATGTAAAATACAGGAAATCTGATAGCTGGCCCGTGTGGCACTTTCTTGAGCTGATGAAGGACGTAGCAGCGCGCTCTGCTTAGATTGAAGTTTAGCAAGGAGCTTATTAGCCTTCTGTTTTCATGCCTCGCCGCTGTCCTTTGAGAAAGCTGAAGAACGTTTTGTTTCATAATGACGGATATTGTACTCTTTCAAAACAGAAACTGACTGTTTGCAAACTAGACACACTGCCTTTGAATTGATTTCAGTAAATAAAAAGTCATCTTGCCAAACCTTTTTAAATTTCCTCTTGTCTGTGTGCCAGTGCCTGGATCTCTCCATTATTACCTGTTTGTTGACTGTCGCAATGCATGCTGGCCTTGAAGGACGCATGTACATTAAATAAAATTCTAATTCTTATTCTCTACATTTTTTGTAGCTCAAAATTAAATAAATAAAAAAATGTTAAATTAGAAATGAAGATCAGCATCGATTAAATTCCCCCCCCCCCCTTCTCACATATGGCATGGCGGGCCAAATCAAAAGTCACCACGGGCCCTAGTTTGGGCATCTCTGTTCTAACTGTTGTAGTAGCACGTAGTCATTCGAAGTAAGGTTCAAGAAGCGCATAATAATTCTAAATACTGTTGTAGTAGCACCTAGTTATTCGAACTAATGTGACATTAGCACAAAGTCATTCAAAAGAATGTTCTAGTAGCACATAGACATTGAAAAGAATGTTCTAGCAGCATGGAATACAACACACACACACACACACACACACACACACACACACACAATGCTATAGCGGAGCTGGGATAAAGGGCATTAGGGTGACAGCAGAGTTGGGATTAATGGCGTTAGGGTTAGAGCACAGCTCGGGGTTCGCGGTGTTAGCGTTAGGGCCGAGCTCGGGGTGGAAGGAAGAAGGGCTAGGGTAGCGCCGAGGCCTGTGCTCGTTAGGGTCAGGGAGGAAGCGACCGAGCTAACCAGGAGGAGGCCGGGCACGCTGTGCTTTACACGGCCCCCAACGCGCTCTGCTTCAAATACTACACACACCACTCGACAGCTGCCAAGACATCAGGCTCGTTCCCAAGGCTCCTCTTCAACTCGGCCCAGAACGCATACGACGGCCGTGCCTGCTTTTCGCCCGTTTTTACACACCACATCGCACCAAATGCACAGCCCGCCGGCTTGAGCACAACGCGCGCCGCGCCTTTTCATGTCCGCTGCACAAGACTGTTGCTCTCGAGCCGGCCAGGCCGGGCCACGGGAGAAACGAGAAAGCCCGTCCTCGCTCAGCGTGTGCTTCAACGTTTTGAATCTCGTTTTGCGAGTGGGATTTTCACCGAGAAATGCCACGAGAAAACACATCTGAGCGCGCGCCGCGTCCGTGCATTCATTCAGCGGCGCCCCGAGTTGAGTCTACAACGCTCTCATATCTGTTTTTAAGACCAGCCCCCGGCCGCGAGGAGGGAGGTTCCTGTGTTACACACTAACGTACAGCGTACGACTCGTGTATTCTACGTAGTTCCAAGAGAGATGGCAGAAGTCGCACCCGCTCCCGCCGCCGCGCCGGCCAAAGCGCCCAAGAAGAAAGCAGCTTCGAGAGCAAAAAAAGCCGGCCCTAGCGTCGGCGAACTGATCGTCAAAGCCGTTTCCTCGTCTAAGGAGAGGAGCGGCGTGTCTCTCGCTGCTCTGAAGAAAGCGCTGGCTGCCGGCGGATACGATGTGGAGAAGAACAACTCCCGCGTCAAGATCGCCGTTAAGGGTCTCGTGACTAAAGGCACTCTGGTGCAGACCAAAGGGACCGGCGCGTCTGGCTCTTTCAAGATGAACAAGAAGCAGACCGAAGCCAAGAAGCCCGTGAAGAAAGCCGCGCCCAAAACGAAAAAGCCCGCCGCCAAAAAGCCCGCCGCTACTAAGAAGCCCAGGAAGGTAGCGGCCAAGAAACCCGCCGCCGCGGCCAAGAAGTCTCCTAAGAAGGCGAAGAAGCCCGCTACCGCCGCAAAGAAACCCACCAAGAGCCCGAAGAAGGTGAAAAAGCTCGCGACCCCTAAAAAGGCAGCCAAGAGCCCCAAGAAAGCGAAAGCTGTCAAGCCCAAGACCACAAAGCCTAAAGCGGCAAAGGCGAAGAAGGCAGCACCCAAAAAGAAGTAAAGACGTTTGTTTCTTTCATGCTTTTGTTCCTTAAACGGCTCTTTTAAGAGCCACCCATATTTTCCTTTAAAGAGCAACATTTTCAGTCAAGCTTTATGTAATCAAAGCAATACACATTAGAAACATACAATAGTATGGATACACATATCTACTACATATCATGTACACATAGCCACACGCTGATACTGATTTTAGTACAGCAGAATAGAATCCTGATCGTGATTCCTAAACGTCATTCCTGATCTCCAAAACGATCACAGAATATGTAGGATAACATATTGATACATAATAAATCAATGTTAATGATAAGAATAAATAAATTCAGTATATAGTTGTTACTTCGTGCTTTTGTATGAATATTCCCTTCTGTCTGTTTTCATTTGCGCGCTCTCTCTCTCTCTCACACACACACACACACACACACACACACACACACACACACACACACACACACACACAAGCACAAACAGGGGTGGGAGGGGTGACGCTGGAATTCGACGGCCTGTTTGTGATTGGCTAATCTGCCATTGCGTTCTTAGCGAATAAGAGAGTGGCCGTTTTGTCTATATTACGGAGAGCTCGGGGTGTAATGTTTATTTCGGAGTTGTTCGAACAGATTTGAGCATCAAGATGAGTGGCAGAGGAAAAACCGGCGGAAAGGCTAGAGCCAAGGCCAAGACTCGTTCATCCAGGGCTGGACTTCAGTTCCCCGTGGGACGTGTGCACAGGCTTCTGCGTAAAGGCAACTATGCCGAGCGCGTCGGTGCCGGCGCTCCGGTCTACCTGGCCGCAGTGTTGGAGTATCTGACCGCTGAGATCCTGGAGTTGGCCGGTAACGCCGCCCGTGACAACAAGAAAACTCGTATCATTCCCCGCCACTTGCAGCTCGCCGTGCGTAACGACGAGGAGCTGAACAAACTGCTCGGCGGAGTGACCATCGCTCAGGGTGGTGTGCTGCCCAACATTCAGGCTGTGCTTCTGCCTAAAAAGACCGAGAAGGCCGTCAAGACTAAGTAAACTCGTCCACTGCTGCTTTGTCAGTACCCAAAGGCTCTTTTAAGAGCCACCATCTCTGCTCAAAAAGTGCAATTTTACACCCGTTTTTCTACTGAAAGTGTGCACTAGAAAGTCAGCACATTTGAAATGAAAACAGAAGCGTTATACTGCTAATAATTATGTAATTAACGTTAAATAGTAATAATAATAGTGGTTGTTAGCCTGTTGCTTAAATGAAATCTAAGGGGTGAAAGTGCACTTCTAAGACAGCATATTTATAAATAAAAAAGGACGATAATTTTCTAGTCAGGATTTGATACCATATTTAAGTAATGATTATAAGAACAATAGCAGTTAGCGTGCTGGTTAAATGAAGTCTGAGGAGTGAAAATGGTTTGTGACGGCGTTGTGTGTGTTCCTAATGAACAAAGCATTTGTGTTAGAGAGAGTGCCAATAGAATAGAATAGTGGCGGACGTCTTGTGTTTCGAACGGTGGCAGAGAAGACGGTCCAATAGTCAACAGGTGACGTAAAACGTTCTATCGAATAGCAGACGAGCGCGTTCGAGACGCCCAATCAGCGCAGGGCGGCGTTATGGCTTAAAAAGGCCGCGTTCGCGCCCGCCGTTTATTCTATTTTTCTACCCGTGAAGTGCAGAGCTCGACGCTATGGCAAGAACCAAGCAGACCGCCCGTAAGTCCACCGGTGGCAAGGCGCCAAGGAAGCAGCTCGCCACTAAGGCTGCCCGCAAGAGCGCGCCGGCTACCGGCGGCGTGAAGAAGCCTCACCGCTACAGGCCCGGCACCGTGGCTCTGAGGGAGATCCGCCGTTATCAGAAGTCTACTGAGCTGCTCATCCGCAAGCTGCCCTTCCAGCGCCTGGTGAGAGAAATCGCTCAGGACTTCAAGACCGACTTGCGTTTCCAGAGCTCGGCCGTCATGGCCCTGCAGGAAGCGAGCGAGGCATACCTGGTCGGTCTGTTCGAGGACACCAACCTGTGCGCTATCCACGCCAAGAGAGTGACCATCATGCCCAAGGATATTCAGCTGGCCCGCCGTATTCGCGGAGAACGCGCTTAAACCACAACTCCGTCTAATAAACACAAAGGCTCTTTTAAGAGCCACTTCCTCGTCTCAGAAAACAGCAAATTTTCTTTTTTGGGCAGTTTAAGTATTAGAACGTGGTACAGAGAGAAGGAACAGTAATAATAATGTGTGTATATATGTATGTGTGTGTAAATGAAGTGCGCGGCTTTCTATTTTTATCCACATTAGAAAGGTTGGTTATTCATTTTGCATTTTCATGACAAGTATAGACCTATGAGTATTACGTAATGTTTGTTTTTATAGATGAGCCGTTAATTGTGGTTATGTCCGAACAATACAATGCACAGTAATGAGCTGTGTCTGTAAAATAGCTCCAACCTACCTTCTGTTTCGGGCGGCGTTGTGCTGGATGGAGCTTGACTGCCCCCGTGTGTCCAAACTCGGGAACGGCAATTTTCTAGAAGCGGATTTCTGGGCAAGAGCTATTACATCATACATACATTTCATCCATCATCCCTTTTATCCCGTCCATGATAATTGTTTTTGTAATTTAATAATTGTAGACATGACCTTATCATTGAAATCTTCCCTATTTGTGGATACTCTCTCTCTCTCTCTCTCTCTCTCTCTCTCTCTCTCTCTATATATATATATATATATATATATATATATATATATATATATACACACACACACACACACACACAGTATCTCACAAAAGTGAGTACACCCCTCGCAT
Source organism: Ictalurus punctatus (assembly GCF_001660625.3). Taxonomy (NCBI): domain Eukaryota; kingdom Metazoa; phylum Chordata; class Actinopteri; order Siluriformes; family Ictaluridae; genus Ictalurus; species Ictalurus punctatus. The sequence goes on along the minus strand of NC_030427.2, from coordinate 2,118,296 downwards.
TTTTGGAAATATTTGATTATATCTTTTCATGTGACAACACTGAAGAAATGACACTTTGCTACGGTGTAAAGTAGTGAGTGTACAGCTTGTGAGCTCTTTGAATAACTGTTCTTTTATTACTGTGACACTGTCTAAATGTACATTTTGGAATCTCAAAAAGATGGCACCCATTCACATGCATTCTATTGACTCACAGAACTTGAATTTCCTTTGAAAATTCTTTGTGTTCAGATGAAGAAAGAAAGTCACATAAGAACTTTCTTTTTTGGTTGAAATATTCCTTTGATGAAGTTGTCCAGTAATACATAAAGAATGATACGAACTGGCGTTATTTTGGACATATTGAATTAAGGTTTGTTGTGTTTCCTAGTTATGATTATAGCACATTTTTCATCACAGTGTCTGAATGTGCCAAGGACCACATTTCAGGGATTTTGTCATTGCACGTCGTAATTGGTGTATTTTGTATTTTTAATCTAGTTTTTAGCGTTGCTGGGTTTTTTTTCTAGTCATCCACCAGTATTGAAGGCCATCTCAGTGCCAGGGAGGGCCTCCAGCCGTATCTACTACCATTAGGAAGGATCAAGGGCAGGATTGACAAATTCTACGTGGTAGTGGATAAGCACCTCATCACTTGCACAGGAACCAGCTCCTTGAGTGCTATAGATGAACTCTTCAAAGTCCACTATGTGTTCAACCTGTGATATGAGGAAGCCCTTGTCAACATCTTTACCTTCCTGCAGACTACGATCTACAACATTGACGTTGGTCTTACAAGTGAGTCTCCCAGAGTAAAGGAATTGCATGCAAAGCTTTTGAACTAGGTTAAATGTTAGTACATTTACATTTATTCACTTAGCAGATGCTTTTATCCAAAGCGACTTACAAATGAGATGCATGCAAAGCCACGAGAGTCACGTACAGTTTCTATCCTTCGTTAAAGTTTAAGTTATTATGTGCGCAGCGTGGCTGTAGCCGACAGTATGTGACTTGGGTGAACTTGTAAAAGCCCGGAGTTTGAAGTTCTACATGCCTTTTGATCTACAGGGTCCAAATGGGTCAGATGAATATATTCACTATGAGGTGAATATATTGCACCTCAATTCATGCTGGTTTGTTACATCTAAGATACTGTGTTGAAAATAAAAGTTCAACCTTATACAGCAACTGATGTTATCTGTTCTTTTACTGACGAGTACACACATTTTAAAGGTCTGCATTTTTAGGCAGACAGGGTGTAGATCACATTTAATTACACTAGTGTAGAAAATAACTCATTAGGTTGAGCTTTTGACACATTTAGTGTAGATTCAACACTTTCTTAGTGTAAATGGAGCCTGTGAGGAGTAAAAAACTACACCAATTGTGCTAACAGTGAACACTTACAGTGCTTGTTCAACACTATGAGAGTGTAGGAAAAAAACAATACTGAAAGTGTAAATTGAACTCTACTTAGTGTGGACCTATATAAACTCTTGATAAGTGTTAATTTTAACACTGTGAGTATAAAAATAACGCTAAAATTTGCTGTGTACAATCAGAAATGATTGGGGAAAGGGGAAAGGTGGAGGGGGTAGAAACTTTTATAAGAAATGATGTGAGATATAATCAATAAAGGGAAAGAACACGAATCTGTGGTAGTCAAAATACGGACAGGAAAAGACAGTATAACGATATTCAACTTTTACAATCCGCGTAATAGACAGAGCACCGATACTCCAAATGCAGTATGTGGGTTGACGTGAGGGAAATTAGTACGGTGTGGGGATTTTAACTCACACACACACACAGCACAATACAGGGAGTAAGAATACAGATATAAATGAATCAGTGATCGAGGAATTTATAGACGATAAAAATTTGATGTGTTTTAATGACGGGAAGGACACGTGGTGTTGTAGTTCACATAATGCAGAAAGCGCTATCGATCTGACAATAACGTCAACTGAAATTGCAGGAATCAACACACGGGAGGGTTTAGACCATTCGACAGTAGGTAGCGAGAACGCCATGGTGGAAGTTAGAGAAAGCCGACCAGCAGATGTTCCAAACGTAGAGCGGACTGAAACGTGTGGGATTAGCGAATAAGGATATAACAGATGTCGAAGAAACGAACGGAAAAGTGACCACGGCCATTATACGACCAGATGAAGAAACAATGTCAAAAAAGATAGGAAGTAAACGAAGAAAAAGCGTGCCACGGTGGGATGAGAGCTGTACTGTAGCAATTAAAAAGAGAAATAAAGCTTTTAGGAAACTCGAAGCTCACCGTACACAGGAAACTTTGATTAACTATAAAATGGTGCAAGCAGTAGGTAAGAAAACAATCAGATCAGCAAAACGTGTATATTGGAGACAATTCTGCAATAAAATTGGAAGAGAAACCCAGCTATCGGACATATGGAGAACAATTAGGAAAATGAGTGGAATAAAAAACAGTGTGTAAATACCAGTGTTAAATAGCAACAATAAAAATGCAATTAGCAATGCAGAAAAAAAAACAACTTTTGGTAAAAACTTTTGTGAAGCTCCACAGTACTGAAAACCTATCCTCAACAGCCAAGCAGTGTAGAGATCAGACACTTGCCCAAAATCCAGGGATAGTAGAAAGAAGGACTTGCCATTTACTCTATTTGAGTTCAAAAGAGTTATATCAAACGCACGGCAAACGACATCAGGGAAATACAGTACATGCTATAGCATGTTAGGCCACATGAGAGACATCACGCTTGATGTATTATTAAGACTGTTCAATATGGTATGGAATACAGGAAAAATCCCACTAACATGGAAACGGTTCCAATACTCAAACCCGGCAAATACAGTCAGATCCGTCAAGTTACAGATCCACAGTGTTAACGTCACAGGGAAAACTACGGAGAGGATGATAACAGATAGATTAGATCACTATATAGAAAGTAAAGTTCTTCTCTCACCGTATCAGTCAGGATTTTGTAAAGGGAGGGGGAGAATGGTAGAATCCATTTTATGCCTAGAGCCAGAAGTTAGGAAAGCTCAAACTAACAAAGAAAGTGTCATCTCTGTATTTTTCAATGTCGAAAAGATGTACGATACCCTTGGGAAGGATGGACTTCTTATTAAACTTGACGAATTAGGAATAAACGGAAAGATATATATATAATTGGGTATTAGACTTCCTGAACAGAAGGCCAATAGAAGTTAGAGTAGGTGCAGAGTACTCAAATAGATATGCAGCGGAAAATTTTACCCCACAAGGCAGTGTATGTAGCCCGATACTGTTTAATATTATGATTAAAGACATTTTATCAGGTAAAAATATAGGTAAGTCGCTTTATGCAGCTGACGAGGTTAGGGGTCGGGATATAGAATATGTAAGAAAGAAAATGCAACACGCAATAGGGAAAGTAGAACAGTGGGCAAATGAATAGGGTTTTAAACTATCAATTTCAAAATCACAAGGTTTATGTTTTTCTAAACGTCATAAAACAGCACCATTGAATCTGCACAGGCAAGATCTTGAACAGGTCAAGGCTGTGAGATTTTTAGGAGAGCTTTTTGATGAGAAGTTTACCTGGTGTCAGCATATTGATAAAATTAAGAACAAATGTAAAAAGATGAATAATGTTCTGAGACCGGGGAGCAAGTAGGGCATCGCTCATAAATATCTATCAGGCTCTTACAAGAGTTGTCTTTGATTACGGTCGCCTAATGTATCTTAAAAATCTTAAAAAGCTTGACGTGGAACAGGCGCAAGAACTCTGGATCTGTACTAGAGCATTTAAATCATCACCAGTGACTGCGTTACAGGTCGAGACAGGAGAGATGCTGTGATTTATATTGGATAAATCTATGAGGGCATAGCAGGGTGTACACCAAGAATGCCCAGAGTTTTATAGGACTAACTTCTTTAAGAGTTTGGGATGGGTAAGAAATGTAAAGGCACAAAATGCAGGCCTCAGCCAGCTACAAGAAAGCCCCATTGAGGTGAACTGTACCACCCTGGAAATTCATAAAACCATCTGTAGATACAAGATTACAATAAATATTAAAAGAGGAATCTAAAATAGCACCACAGTGGATAATACTTCAAAAATATATGGACCATTATCAGAATAAATGACTTTTATATACAGATGGCTCAAGACTGGCCGCAGTGTGGCTTTGTTCATTCCTCGTGAAGTAGCAGTCAAAAAAAGAGCGACTGATCATTTATCAGTACACCGTAGAACTATCAGGAGTCCTATTGTCACTGCAGCGGTCGGAAAAAAATAATCAGAACTAAGATGTCGCTATAGCTTCTGACAGTCTATCTGCACTATCACATATACAGTCTGGGAAAACATCATGTAGACAAGACATTGGTTAACAAATATTTTATCTGCTTCTCATACTCCATGGTAGGGAGCTGAATGTTTCCTTCTTTTGGGTTCCTGCACATGTAGGGGTGGAAGAAAATGAAACTGTGGATGTACTGGCAAAAAGATCGATAAAGCATGAAACAGTTGATATACAAGTACCATTAAGTAGAGCAGATGTTAAAACCATTATAAAGGGACACATAAAATACGGCAGGAATACCGGGACATATGTATGAGGCAAGGCAGGAACCCAAAGGAAGAGATGATAATTATGTGTCTTAGAATAGTTCATGCTGGCTTAAATCTAACATTACACAGAATAGGTAAACACCAAAGAACTTATATATATATATATATATATATATATATATATATATATATATATATATATATATATATATATATATATATATATATATATATAGTCCTAAATGAATAATAAAAACTCACTTTCACTGCACCTTGTGGTTTCTGTTCCTCGGTGTCTTTAGACATTATTTTACTTTTGATCATAATGTTTGAATTAGACATTACAGATCTTACTCGCGCTACACTCTGTATCAGCGCGTCTACACCGCGCGTGACCAGCAACGTGTCCTCGTTACTAACATGTCACTTCCGACAGAATTTACACTGCAAGCGCGCAGATACAGCATATAATGACAAACTTAAATTAAACTAAACCTTTTGAACAGCTTGCACCAGTTTCCCCTGCCCCTTACACACAGTGGAGCATTTTGGATATAAACATAAGTTCAATTCAATTCAATTTTATTTGTATAGCGCTTTTTACAATAGACATTGTCTCAAAGCAGCTTTACAGAAATATCAACATGGTATACAGATATTAAAGGTGCGAATTTATCCCAACTGAGCAAGACACTGAGTGGCGACGGTGGCAAGGAAAAACTCCCTAAGATGTTTTAAGAGGAAGAAACCTTGAGAGGAACCCGACTCAGAAGGGAACCCATCCTCATCTGGGTAACAACAGATAGTGTGGAAAAGTTCATTATGGATTCATATGAAGTCTGTATGGCGTTAGGAGCAGCCGTAATCACACGAGTTGAAATTGATGTTAGACGCTCTGTTGTCATCGATAGCAAAGTAAGCAGGATAATTGTTAGTGTAAAGAAGATTGTATTGTTATTCCTCCTAAGGCCACATCGACTGGAGGGGAGAAGAGAACATATTTATTCATTCATTTATCTTACACAAAATTTTATTTTCATTAATAGTTTGTTTACGTACACACAGACACAGACACACGCACACGCACACGCACGCACGCACACACACACACACACACACACACACACACACACACACACACACACACACACACACACACACACAGTCGGGGCCAAAAGTCTGAGAGCACTAGTGGAAAATGTTTCTATTTTGCATGTTTTTATTATTTAATTTTAACATTTTCATTCGAAATTGTATTATTGACTACAACTTCAGTAAAAAAAAAAAAAAAAAACGGAGAATCTTTAAAATATTTACAAGAGATTCAGAGTTTCTTAATGTTTACAATTGCAGAATTAAAAAAATATATAAACATCCAATATATGAAACATTTACTTTCTTTGTTTTAAATATTAATAAATTCTAACCAATTTATTTCAAAATGTAAGAGAAAAAAAAATCCAGATTTTCAATGTGGTCTCAGACATTTGTGTGTGTGTGTGTGTGTGTGTGTGTGTGTGTGTGTGTGTGTGTGTGTGTGTGTGTGTGTGTGTGTGTGTTTCTGTGTTCTACTATACTGTATTCTTACCTTGCGCAAAAATATATATACATTATAGGAACATTTGATAGGTTGTGTTTTTAATCTATGAAAGGTATTGTCTTTTTAAATGATGACAATTTACAAGTGATATTAATTCAATCATAGTGTACTGTAAAATGAGATTTTTTTTAAATACTTGAAATCTGTTTGATACTTGAAATCAGAATTTCTTACCTTCTTCGACATAGATCAGAAAGTCATTTCTTTGACCCTTTAAACTCTGACCTGTCCACTTGGTGTATCACTAAATGGTTATTTAGTTTATTTAAAAGGCAAATGCACTTTGTGTTCTTCAAATGCAAATAAGTTTGACTCAAACGACAGTCTACAGCAAAGTTTAAAAAAACATGAAGCAAAAAGCTTCCATTTACATTTTATACATACATAAATATATACATATATAATATAGGTATAGGTTTTATCCAGCGAGATAATTGATTTATGAATCAATCAATGTCTGATTCATAAAAACTGTTGTACAAATGTGTGACGCAAAAGCAAAAATGTCAGGCTAAAACTGATGTGACGGATCATCCAGCATTCCCTTTAGTCATCTGATGATACATTTATTATAGATTCTCCTTCAAACATTGTTTAATTGACTTTCAGAGTTAAGAAGTTTTCATTTTTGGCAATGAGACACAGAATCATTACTGTGACAAAACATTAATAACTTCTCCATTTGAACTGTTAGAATGTGCAGATTCATTGTATTTCAATATGAAACTGTTCTCAAAAAATATTAGACACCAGGATAATATTCATTAATAATAGCACCTAATATTCATTAGCATTGAATTTATTAAAACACTGTGCTATTCTATCACACACCTTTGAATCATGTTAATTTAAATACTATAGTTATAGTACCTATCAGTGCCAACATCCCCACAAGATTTCATAATGTAATGGGTTTACATTAATACTACATGAATTGATCATGCTCACTTTATATAATTCAATCTTGTAATTAGAAACCTGTGTAAATTAAGCTTAGCATAAGCAGTGAAATCGTGTTTTGATGAGAAATGTGATATTTCTTTGTAAACTATAAATCATATTTTTTCTCAAATTTAGTCTACCGCATGTTCCATGTTTTGTTGAGACATTGTAATTGTAAAGCGACACTGGTTATGAGTAAGGAGCTATATAAATTACACATATAATAATAATAATAATAATTATTATTATTATTATTATTATTATTATTATTATTATTATTATTATTATTAATAATGTATTTATTTATTTATGATATATTTTAACTGTTGAAGCATATGTAATTAAATGGTGATTTCAGTGGTGGTAACACTGTATACAGTGCCTTGAATCCACTTTCAGGTGTTTTGGAGTTCTTAATGATCTGTTTTAGGAAAAATAGTATTTTGAATACATTTTGCATTAGGCTACTCAAAGCAGCTGGAGTGCCGATCTTATTTGCTTCTGCAGGATGTGTTTGAAAAAGAACTTAACTAATTCGTGTGGCAGCTGCACAATGCATAAAATCATGCAGATACAGGTAAGTATTTCAGTAAGCTTCAGTTAATGTTCACAGCAAACATCAGAATCTCAGTGATCTCAGTGATGATGGTATGAATGTTGGTGCCAGACGAGCTGGTTTGAGAATTTTAGAGGCTGATCTGGGATTTTCACAGACAGCAATCTCTTGAGTTTACACAGAATGGTGGAGAAAAACAAACACCTTGTTGATGACAGAGGACAGAGGAGAATGGACAGACTGGTTCGAGCTGACAGAAAGGCTATGGTAATGCCTTGGTATGGTATTGTAATTCTTTACAAGTGTGGGGAGCAGAAAACCCTCTTGCAACATACAATACGTCTAGCCAAATGAGGTGGATAAGCTACAACCATATTAATTCCACTCCTGTCTGTGAGCCAAGAACAGGAACCTGAGGCTAGAGTGGGTGTGGACTCACTGGAACTGGACAGTTGAAGCATGGAAAAACATTGCCTGATTTGATGAATCTTGATTTCTGTTGTGACATGTAGATGATAGGGTCAGACATTGGCATCAGCAGCATGAACCTGCCTTGTGTCAACAGTCCAGACTGCTGCTGGTGGTATAACGGTGTGTAGAATGTTTTCTTTCTATTATGTGATCCTATGTGAACCTTTGCTTTCAGCATATGGTGTGAACCCCTTGGTCAGAAATAACCGAAACTAAACATTTTCCCTGTTTTTACTGTTGATCAGTCCTGCACATCGGCTTGTAAGAATTTTAGCTCGTTTCTCAGTACAGAGCAGCTTCAGCTCTGGAATGCTGGTGATTTTCCTGACATGAACTGCTTGCTTGAGGTCCTTCCACAACATTTCTATTGGATTAAGGTCAGGACATTGACTTGGCAAATTCTGAAACATGAATTTTATTCTCTTTTAACCATACTTTGGTAGACCCTTATGTGCTTTTTGTGCTTAGGGTTGTTGGCCTGCTGCATGACCCACTTTCTCTTGAGATTCAGTTCACAGACAGATGTCCTGAAACTTTCCTTTAGAATTCACTGTTATAATTCAGAATTCATTGTTCCATCAATTATTGAAAGGTTCTTATAAGTAAGGTTCTTATGCTGGAATGTAGTGTTTGCTTTCTCCAAACATAACACTTCTTATTTAAACCAAAAGGTTATATTTTTCCACACAAAACATTTTTCCAAAAGACTTTTCCACGTAATCATTAGCAAACTGCAGATGGACCGCGATGTTCTTTTTGGAGAGCAGTGGTTTTCTCCTTGTAACACTGTAATTCACTCCATTGTTGTTCAGTGTTCTCCTGATGGTGAACTCATGAACATTAACATTAGCCAATGTGAGAGAGGCCTTTGTTTGCTTAGAAGTTACCCTGGGTTCCTTTGTAACTTCAGGGACTTTTACATGTCTCACTATTGGAGTAATTTTGGTTGGTTTCTAATAAACATACTAGGTTCTCTTTTTTGATTAAATTATAGCTAATAGTAACTAGTGACCTAGACGTATTAGGTGTAATTTATGCACTAGTCAAATATTAACCCCACCCCATCCAGTTAATAGTTATAGTTGAAATGAAGCTATCTGGCAGCCCGATATTCAGGTCTCCCCCTCAGCACTTACTGTAGAACAGCGGTGCTACAGAGGCGCAGACCACATGCCGATTCTCTCTCTCTCTCTCTCTCTCTCTCTCTCTCTCTCTCTCTCTCTCTCTCTCTCTCTCTCTCTCTCTCTCTCTCAATGTTCCCTAGTTTATAACTTATAACCTTGGTACCCAAAGTTTCCCCCTTTTTAATGTAACTTAGTTCCATTTAATTTTGTGCCAGATCAACAAAAAATCCTCCAGTATGTTTATCCCTGAGAAGAAAATGAAACAGAACACACACACGCTGCTTGTATAATAGAAAACAGTTGACCTGTGTTAAATGACTCAATGTTTTTAAGTCTGTTTTTACATCTGTTACGCTTCCGCCGGTGGATGGCGCTGCGGCGTCGAAGCGCAAAGACTGCTGCAGAGCGCGCGTGCACGAGACCCTGACATATGGACACGCGCGGCTCGTTTGTTTTGATTTACTTCCTGTCCAGGTATTGGCTTATGTTCGAGGGTGTGTCTTTATTTCTCCAGGTGTCTATGCTTTAGATAATTATGTTGGTTATTTAACCCCTCGTGTGGCTGCGCACTTCGCGCAGTATTATAGTTTGTAACGTTAGTAGTGTTTAAGGAGTATAGCTTTAGCGCTGTGTTAGAATGCGTGTAGCATGCTAGCGGTCTCAGTTCCATGTTCTGTTTTCGAGTAATGCCTAGACTGTAGTTCCATGGTTGATCCAGCTAGTCCTGTTCAGCATAGACCGCGTTTCTTGTGTTCTGTTAGTTTGTTTATTAATAAAGACGGCGCTCCTGCGCTTACTTCCTGCTAACTGTCCTGTGTCGTTACATCACATTCCTGTCCAGTGAAGTGATTATTTGGTGATAATAATAATAATTTTTATTATTATTATTGCAACATAGTACATGCGGTCATGCACATTAGGGTTAGTGTGCTACATGGGCTACACAGTAGTCATTACAAAAGTCATTAATGTACTTTTTGAATTCTAAATGAATAGTTCAATTAATATTTTGCAGAAACTTAATTTATCTAATTCTAAAGCATCATTGCTATATTTTATTCTGTCAAACAGTGAGATGGCAATATTTTGATGGGTGTAGAAGGCCTCACTGGGACATTTTGTATTAGTAGTGTAAAACATATGCATTGGCTTACATATTGGTAGACATATGCAAATTTAAAAAATATATATACATGTAGGAAACACTTAAGAGACTTAATCTATATGTAATAAGAAAATGAAGGAATGGGATAGGCTGACTTAAACATCTAGTTATCTAGTTGGTGGCTGTGCTCAGGTGGTAGAGCAGGTTGTCTAATCGTAGGGTTGGAGGTTCGATTCCTGGCCCACATGACTCGAAGTGTCCTTGGGCAAGACACTGAACCCCAAGTTGCTCCTGATGTCAAGTTAGCACCTTGCATGGCAACTCTGCTACCATTGGTGTGAGAATGGGTGAATGGGAAACACTGCTCAGGTTAAAAAGCACTATATAAGTGCAGACCATTAGTTATGTCAATAGTTGTGTAGGAAAGTTCCTCATATTCAGAGTAGGGCTAGGCAGGTGCTCAAGTTGCTATGATTTAATAAAGCAGCATGTCAGTTACATTTATGTTTTTAAATAAGAAGTCATTTACAGTGCATATACACTATAAAGAAAACAGTCACCCACTATTTATTTGATAGCACATTGTGCTATTCTGTGTGTCACATTTTTATTAAAGAGACCAGAGTGGGGCGCACGGTGGCTTAGTGCTAAGCACGTTTGCCTCCCACCTCCAGGGTTGGGGGTTTGATTCCCACCACAACCCTGTGTGTGCGCGTAGTTTGCGTGTTCTCCCTGTGCTGCTCCCCCTGTCCAAAGACATGCATGGTAGGCTGATTGGCATGTCCAAAGTGTCTGTAGTGTATGAATGGGTGTGTGAATGTGTATGTGAGTGTGCCTTGCAATGGCCTGGTACCCTGTCCAGGGTGTACCCTGTCCTGTGCCCTATGATCTCTGGGATAGGCTCAAGGTTCCTGTATGATAGGAGATGTAGAAAATGGGGGTGGATGGAAACGAGAGTGAAATTTCATTATCCTGAGTATCCAGTTACACAAATGGAGAAGTGAGTTTAGATTTGGCTAAATAAATCATACTATATAGAAACAAAAAAGTGGGATATAATCAGTGGCTGATTTTAGACACAATCATTCTTGATATTATTAATAATTCTGCTGTTGGTTTGAGTTGAGCACTGACAATCAAATTAAAAGAAGATGAAGCTAGCATTTAGTGGTTTGTTTTTTTTTTGTTTGTTTGTTTGTTTTGTTTGTTTGTTTTTACAGTGGAGTGATGAGAAGAAATCCTCAGAGACTGCTACAGTGTCCTCCCAGGAATCCAGGGCTAATCATAGGCTGAAGTGTTTCAGAGACATTCTGGACATTTTTTCTGTTTCTGAAAGCAGGACCTCGCACTCGCCGCGCAGTACTGGCCATTATCTTCTATGGAAACTAGCTAAGGGTTGTCCAAAAAGTCGCTAGATATGTCGCTAGATGCTTTAAAAAAAAAAAAAAGTTGCTAAAGGGGTCTGAGAAGTGGACCGAAGCTGTCCCTGTTAAAATGAATGAGTGAACGGCAGGAGGAGGAGGGGCTGCAGCGGGGAGTCATATTTTGAGTGAAAGGATTGTATTCGTGTTCTTTTGAAAATAAACCCTTTAAAGTGATTGTTATTTTTTATTTATTGATGTTTTATCATTCAAGCACTTTTTAACCACTTTTTTAACATAAAAAAAAAATTGGCTATTTTCAAGGTTTTCCAGTACTTAAATTTCCAGATGCCAAATTCAAGCACCTTGTACAAACCCTGTGGTAATAATTTTCATGGATACATTTCCCAAACAAACAAACTAAAAAACTTCTAGTACTTCTAATTAATAAACCTATAACATCAGTTAGCTAGTATTTTCAAGTGCTAAACCCAAACCTCACACATTTGATGTTTTTTCTTTCTTTTTGTTCTTTGAACACTTCTTCTTCTTCTTCCGCTTCTTCTTCTTGTTGTTGCAGATATATTTCTGCCACCTGTAAGTCAGAATGACAAAATTCTTGACTAATATCACTCAGGTAAAAGAAATAAATCAATGAATTAATAAATAAGTAACAGTAAACTGATTTTCTGCAAATTTCATGGAACTATTAATAGACATTTTAGTGTATTTAATACAAATTATATCACACTGCTGTTGCACTCTGGAATCTGATAGGTCAGAAGGTCTGAAGGTTGCAATTCATATCTCAGGTTTACATTAATGTGCTCATTGTAATAAGTTATCCTTTCTATGATAGCAAATCATTCACAGAGACTTCTCTGGCAAACATTCCACATAATCAAAGTCTAATAATAAACAGATTTGTGCTGTACTACTTTAATAAAAACTTTTAGTCGTTGATATGGTGAAGCTATCTATAAGGAGGTGTTTATTTAAGATTTATGGAAAGAGACTTGGGCCACAGATTTCTCCAGATTCTGAATTTTTTCATGATATGATGTGCTGTAGATGATGAGATATTCATAGCCTTCACAATTTTACATTGAGGAGCATTATTCTGAAATTGTTCCACAAATTGTAGATGTAGTTTTTCGCAGATTGGTGTACAGAGGCCCATCTTTACTTCTGAAAGACTCCGCCTCTCTAAGATACGCTTTTTATACCCAATCATGTTACTGACCTGTTGCCAGTTAACATAATTAGTAGCACAATGTTCCTCCAGCTGTTTCTTTTTAGTAACACTTACTGTTCCAGCCTTCTGTTGCCCCGTCCAAATTATTTTGGGACGTGTTGCGCCCATAAATTCAAAGTTACCTATTTTTTTCCTTTAAATGCTACATTTCCTCAGTTTACACATTTGATTTGTTTTTTTATGTTCTATCATATGGGTTTATGAGATTGCAAATCATTGCATTCTGTTTTTATTTACATTTTTCACAACGTCCCAACTTTTTTGGAATTGTGGTTGTAGTACTCCCTTTCATTATCCAGGAAAGTGAGATGTTGCTGTTTACAAATGTCAACATGTTTTTGATAATTATTGAGCATCACACCAAAAATTAATTAATGAGGACTGTCACCAAATTTCTGAAGCTAGGCCAAACATCCTAGCACTAGTTGGCAAAAGTTAGTTTAGCATTTTTTGCTATGTGCCAAATTTGGTCATACAAATGGAGCAGAGCTAAGATCAGATAGCTGTTTATGAGGAACTGTATGTCTGATCAAGCTGAAATTTGATATGGTAGATATACCGTATGTGCTAATCTATAATAGATTCTCATGATGACTTAATTACTGAAAAAAAACATGCCTGTCATTGGCCAATCAGATATCAGATAATTGAAAAGTTTCTCATTAGGTTATTGCCACAAAACTTGAATATAAAGTTCAGGGATGGACCTCCTCGTATCCAATGCAATCTCGCTCAAATTGGCTACCTGGGGCGTGCTGTTCATGTTTATAAGGGTCAGCGTTAAGTTCAAATAGCTGTTTCTCAGGAACCAAAATGCCAATTGAGCAGAATTTGCTGTGCGCTTTCTGCTAATCTGTAACTGAATTACTTCAAAAATGTCTGCCTTCTGCCAGTCGGCTTTCAGCAGGTAGGTTACACAACTAGCATTGAGCCATCATCACAAAATGTGATATGCATAAGTATGTTCACATATGGTCTCTTTATTGTTCTATGAATCCTGACAAGAACTGGCCACTGGGAGTGCTATATGCAGGGAGTGTTTGGACAGATTGCCTCTTATCGCTATATTACTATTATTATTAGCAGTAGAAGTAGTTGTATTATTATTATTATTATTATTATTATTGCAGTAGTAGTACTGATATTTCCTACCATTTTTTAAGTTTCATTTTCCACCTCTGGTTCTGTAGTCCAACAGATCTGACGCACTGAAGGCTGGGCATTGGCAGATATCGTCTATGATGAAAAATTAGTATTATGAAGTATTATTTATTTATTTATTTATTTATGAATCTACCATACATGTCATGAACACAAACCTTTTGAATAATTTTGTCCCTCACAGTAGGGTTCATAAGATACTCACTGATGTTAAACTTCAATCTCAGAAATGCCCTCTTAGTAACAGGCACTAAAAAAAATTAGCAATGTTGATATTTAGCAGCTGTTGTAAAACTTAATTTGACTTCAAATGTATATGAAATTGTGAACTGGATATAAAAGTGTAACCTGGAACCCCATAGACTTCCACTTCACAGAGTGTGAGAGCCTGGATAACATTGGGAATGATGATGTTCACATAACGACCCCTCATGTTGCAGGTGTAATTTGCAGAGGCACCAGCAGGGATGCTAGAGATAACAACACATCTGCAGGGGGAGAGAGAGAGACTTTGACTTTTAAAATATAATTTATTCTACAATTAAAAAACCTTAACATACAGAACACATTGTTTTAACGACCATTACCAATTGAAAAAGAGATTCTCGCCTCTTATAAGGTCATCCCTTTGTTTACACACCATTTCTTCTCAAACATCGGAAGATCACCATTAATTTGGTAAAATTCGTACTTTAATCTAATCCTAGACTCAACCAAGGCCTTAAATAATTTAACCATGTTTACTTCTTTCCCTTCTGATCCCATTTTGTAAGCCTTCCAAATGGCTAATTTTGCTTGACCGACCAAAAAATTCGAATAGGTACAGATTTCCTGCCTGTGGCGAGAATATCTACCCCCATAAATAAACACTGTTTTCAAGAAAATGATCCCCAAACTACGAAACATTGTATACAATAGATTAAAGAGCGGAGATAATTTACAACATTCACAAAAGACATGAAACACAGTATCAAGTTCATCACACAAAGTACACAGTGGAGACGATGCACATTTACATTTAAACAAAAACACTTTTGTTGGTAATGCACAATGTAAAATCCGCCACTGTAAGTCACCAGACCGTTTTGGTAGAGGGTTCTTATACAATAACCGCCATGAAAGTTCATTATCTCCCGACATCAAGAAATGAGTCCTCCATTTTGTATGCCTCCTCCCCCTTAGATGTCTGACAAAGTCGGACTTTACACAGGAAATATATGCTTGTATTTTGTTCATTCACCAAAAATATTTTGTTTGTTCACCATGGAAAACGGAAGACTTTGCAAGCCTTTAAAGGATAACAACATGTTTACATTGTCTCCATTGTTAATTTGACCTACCTGTGGAGTTATGTACACTTCTGGAAAAAAAGACCTTTGTGTTACTGCCAGACATAAACTTGGTTATATATTATCCCACAAACATGCAGGAAAAGATGTTTTCAAATCCTTTAATATGTTCCCGACTATTCTCTCTGATCTACCAGTAATCCCCACACGAATTTATGGAGATACTAGAGATCCAGATCCTTTCTTCCTCTGTTTTTAGTTTTTTTTAGTTTTACAAGCAAGAGTACATGAACACAGTATCGGGCCGACACCTGAGTACTGGTATCGGCATCGGTGCATCCCTAACACACACACACACAGTTAAATTGGAGCAGTGAACCATAAGATCTTTGATGACGTCATGTACAGGTCAGAGGTCTAGAACTCACTTTCTTTCTCTCCCTTGATAATCGTTGTTTTAATGTAACAGTGAATACATTACATTTATCTCTGTAATCTTCTTCCCTATTTGTGGATATTCTCGAGTGAAACAGTCGAGGCCTCCTACGGAATATATTTAGCTACACAGGAGCAGTGATGAGAATAAACATGACTTTTGGTGCTCATGATTTAATATGGCAGTTTTATTATGAACCCACTACATTAGAGAAGGAAATACTGGATGTGAAGTGCAGTAGTGCTAGTGTGTGTGAATAGACTGTCAGTTTAGATACTGACCCTGAACACTACTAACATGCAGTGCTTTCTTGGGGTGGTGATGAAGTTGGAGTTGAACCGATAAGAAAGATATTAGAGAGAGGCTTCCTTACACTCCTGAGGATGTTCAATTAGAACCTGCACCAAACTCACCTGATTCAAGTCATCAGCTAATTAAGCGGCCTGCACGAGCTGAGGTGGGTGCTTTAGAGCAGATAAAACACTAAATGTGTTAGATAAGAGTTCAGAGCCTGTGTTCTAGACACAGGATTTAGAGTGGAGACTTGGGTCCTGAGCTTTGGAGTTATTCTGATTATAGGTTTCAGTGAGGAAGTGACTGAAATTAAGGAGAGGAACTGGGAATAAAGTTATAGTCTTGCTGAGTAAACAGAGAATAAGGCTATATTATTGTTATGGGGAAAAAATAAGCTCGTAGCAGTGTTGATGAAATACATGTACATGTCTGTTTTAGGCCCACTGCTCTTTACTTTATATATGCGACCCCTTGGTCAAATTATTCGTAAACATGGAATTAGCTTCCACTGTTATGCTGATGATACACAGCTGTATGTTTCAGCGAAGCCAGAGGACAGACAGAAGCTTAGTAAAGTTGAGGAATGTGTAAAGGACATTAGATGTTGGATGTTAATTAACTTCCTTCTACTTAATTCTGATAAAACAGAAATACTTTTATTAGGCCCACGTGTAGCTAGAAGTAATCTTTCTGATCACATGGTTACTCTGGATGGTCTTTCTGTTTCATCATGTGCAGCAGTTAAAGACCTTGGAGTGATTATTGACTCCAGCCTATCATTTGATGCTCATGTAGATAATATTACTAGGATAGTCTTCTTTCATCTCAGAAACATTTCTAAAATAAGAAACATATTGTCACTACATGATGCGGAAATACTAGTTCATGCATTCGTCACCTATAGATTAGATTACTGTAATGCCATACTGTCTGGATGTTCCAGTAGGAATATAAATAAGCTCCAGTTAGTCCAGAATGCAGCTACTAGAGTCCTAACTAGAACTAGAAGATACGACCATATCACACCGATATTATCAATACTGCATTGGCTCCCAGTGAAATCTCGCATTAATTATAAAATACTTTTATTGACCTATAAAGCACTAAATGGTCTCGCGCCACAATATCTAATGGACCTTTTGGTTTTCTATGATCCTCCACGCCTACTTGGATCAAAAGATGCAGGCTATCTGACGGTACCTCGAATAGTGAAGGCTACAGCAGGGGGAAGAGCTTTCTCTTATAGAGTCCCACAGTTATGGAACAGTCTTCCTATTAGTGTTCGGGACTCAGACACAGTCTCAGTGTTTAAGTCTAAGCTTAAAACGTATTTTGTTTACTCAAGCCTACCCTGACTAGATTCTGTTCTACTAATTCGCAGTCATAATTATCTTTTTTCTCCCTCTCTCCTTTCACCGAGCCCCCCACGAATTTATGGAGATACTAGAGATCCAGATCCTTTCTGCCTCTGGATGGAGCTCAAATCTTCTTTAATTCCAGACTGCTGGGACTACGGCTGCTCCTAAGGCCATACAGACTTCATATGAATCCATAATGAACTTTTTCACACTATCTGTTGTTACCCAGATGAGGATGGGTTCCTTCTGAGTCGGGTTCCTCTCAAGGTTTCTTCCTCTTAAAACATCTTAGGGAGTTTTTCCTCGCCACCGTCGCCACTCAGTGGCTTGCTCAGTTGGGATAAATTCGCACCTTTAATATCTGTATACCATGTTGATATTTCTGTAAAGCTGCTTTGAGACAATGTCTATTGTAAAAAGCGCTACACAAATAAATTGAAATAAAAAGTCAAAAACTGCTAGAAAAAAACTCAGAACATTTGCTTAGCCTAATACTTTTTTTTCCATCTACACATAATTATTATTGTAGCAGCTGCTTTTGCAATAAAAAGGCTTAAAGTCGAGGGTCCCTGTATCTATGGAGAAAGAGGAGCAGTGCACCATTGACATCATGCACAGAGGTAGCATGAAGGTGTGACTGAGTTTTTAGAAATTATTTCCTAATCTTATGCTAATATGAATGCTACAATAATAATAAGAAGAAGAAGAGAAGAAGAAGAAGAAGAAGAAGAAGAAGAAGAAGAAGAAGAAGAAGAAGAAGAAAGGGTGATTAATAAAATAAAATAAATAAAATAGCAGCGCTGCGTGGTGTTCTGGATGGATCTTGACTGCCATCGTGTGGTCATGTTTAGGAAGTGCACCTTCCCCCAAACGTTGTTTAAAGCCGCAGATTATAAATCTATATTCCTGCTGAGTGTGTGTTTATGACCTGGATGTTGAGTTGCTTTTAAACTTTCTACATAAGCAGCATTTCTGGCCTCTGTGAGTCCCAGGTGATGATCTTTTATTTTCAGATTCTTACTGAGGTGCTGTTTTCCACATGCAGTGCTTGGCTGTGTTGGAGGCCACCAAGAAAGACTTCCTGGCTGTCATGTGGAAGCTAAGTGGGCTGGGGTATGTTGTCCTCCATCAGCTGACCTAGCCAGAATGCTTGTCATGTTTTTATGTATTGATTTAATTTCTGTTAGACAGCCTCATGATTTACCAAACATGTTTTTTCTTTTTTTAGGTCAAAAGGGTTTCTGGCCATGGTGCTTGTGCTGCAGTGATCTTGTTCTCCATCACACTCCAACACAGGTAGCCATCTTCACCCTCTCCCAAGAGGTGATGGTACGACTCTGAATAAACACTCTATTATTATAAATAAAGTGTGACTGTGTCTTGTAGTCCACCCACCAACCTTTTTCTGTTCAGTGGTTTGACTTGTGCTACACAGAGGTGAGTCCAGTTATGCTGCAAGAAGTGTAAGTATGATGGGGTTGATGAGTGGGAGGAGAGGTTCTTCCTGTGCAAGGTGCTGCTCTCTCTTCTTTCAGCATAGCTCCTGGTCTCAGAACAGGTTTAGTTCATCGTTGCTGGTGTTGTGTAGAGGATGTTATATTGTGAAAGTCACAACTATCCCCGCTCAAGGTCTTGTGAAATATTTGACCTTATTTGTGACTATATTCACCATGATACTTTCAGCGGTTACTACATTAGTGTCCTTAATTTTTTACTATTTAAAGATTGTTTAAAAGTTTATTACAGGCTCAATGAATGTTCTTCTCCTTCACTAGAAGATAAAGGCCCGGTTTCACAGACAGGGTTTACATTAAGCCAGGATTAGATCTTCAATAAATTAGGACATTTCAGTAGCTTTTATAAACGTTTCTTTAGAAAAAAATATTTCTGGTGCACATCCTGAGATAAAACAATGGCACTGACGTGTTTTAAGATCCGTCCGTGCAAGTAGCTTTCAGTTAAAACAGCTCAAAGATACATTTTAGTCTGGGACTAGGCTTAGGCCTTGTCTGTGAAACCAGGGGGAAAAAGAAGGGTGTGCTTTATTATGCTCTCTGCAGAATATGACAGAAGAAATGTGACCCACACCTGTAACTATAAAAAGCAGGTAGAACTGCAGTTAGCATGAAACCTCAAATGTGTAGCTGGGCTGGAAATTTATTTTTGTATGCATGTATAATATTTTTTCTCTTACAGATGGACCAGCAAACAGATTTAAAGGCTGTTGTGAATGATGGGTTACAGAAATGTCTTCCTGTGTTTATTATTATTTGAAGTTATATATTCTGATTTGTAAGCAAGATTATGAAGTCTCCTTTTGCTAATCATTTTACAGCATTATTAAAAAGTCCATGTACACAATGTTTATCCCGAGTGCCTTTTTGATGTATTTTATTATCCTGCACAAAGCAAAAACACAATTTGTGTGTAGATGCCCCTCGTAAATATTAACATAGTAAGAGCAAATGGACAAGTGAAACTAATCAATATAAAATCTCTAAAGAAGGGCATGATGGTACTGATTTTCTTTTTACACACATGGTACGCACGTACTTGGAGTAAATTTTAATGAACAGAATATGGTTTCTATTCAGTACTTGACAAATGATTCAGTGCGGATTAAATGTGAACAAATGAGCCATGAATGTATCCGTGTTCTATATAATATCATTTTTAAGTGGATTTTTACATGACCTTAAAACCCCAGCCAGGCTGCATTACAGGGTCTATTTAAACTTCTCATCACTGTCCCATCTAGTGCCTATTAATGCTGTTCAACCCTGATGGTTTCACCTAGAATATCCTGTGTTCATTCATTCCGTACAAAGTCAAATATCACAAATAAATTCAGTTGTCGTCTCTTAAGTATTTAAGTATTATGGTTTATATGGTCGAGAGAATAAAGAAAAATCTCAAACATTTAGCAACGTTTTGAATGAAAAGTTTAAGGTTGTGAATTACACATCTAAAATTACTCCTTTTTTATCTCCCAAAACCATGTGGAATAATGTGTTATGATACCTGACAAGACCAAAATTTAACTTTTTAGCTATAACCAAAAAACATGTTTGGCAAAAAAAAAAAACAACGCAACACCAAAAGAGCACCATGACCACAGGGAAGCATTGAGCTTTGGAGTGGTTTTTCTTCAGCTGGACCTGGGCTTTAATCAGGATGGAGGGAATAATGAATAACTCCAAATATCAGTCAATTTTGGTACAAAACATTAAGGCTTCTGCTACAACACTTAAGATGAAGAGGAATTTCACCTTTCAGCATGTTAACGACCAAGCAAACCTCCAGATCAACAAACGAATGACTTCACCAAAACAAGTTCAAGCTTTTGGAATGGCCCAGTCAGAGTCCAGACCTAAATCCAATCATAAATCTGTGGGGTTTCCCGGAGAGGGCTGTGCACAGGAGATGTCCAGCCAATCTGACGGAGTTAGAATGCTTTTGCAAGGAAGAATGGCAAAATATTGCTAAATCAAGACGCTCCAAACTGATCTACTCTTATCCAAAAAGATGAAATGCTGTGATAAAATTTAAATGTGTTTAAGGGTGTGCACACTTATGCAATCAGGTTATTGTAAATAATTTATCTATTTTACATTGTACATTATTTATTTATTATAAAATGATTCTTATTGTTTTTCACTTTAAGTAATCGATCTCAGTCGACATTATTCCCCTGTTTCTTAAGATGTTTCATAAAAACACAATTTAATGCACATAAATCCCATCAATTTATTGTGTAGTCATAGTTTTGAGATGTTTTATGCAACCCTTCAGGCATCCATTATATCCTTCACTTCACTTTATTTAACTTTCTCCATGCTGTCTGGAATTACTGAAGACTATTTGGTCATTTGTGACATATAGGAAAATGATTCGATTATAAACATCTGTGCATGACTTGAACTTTATGCTCATTTTGTTATGGTAGTCCATCTTATGTATACATTATGAATACCTGTGATGTATTAGTCTTGGGAACATTATAACCATATGGAGAAAAAAACAACTAGCCAAAGTACATATACATAATATTTACATTTAATAGGATGTCACATGAGCAATGTTATTTCTATCGAGCAGTTCTACTGCATGGTTTTAGTAGCAAAAGTTTTGACTTTCAGTTAAATAATACTGCTAGTATATAATAGAATATGGAATATGAGACTATATGCTGATTGTTATGATAGGTCAGTCTGCTCAGTGTAATAGTATAACACACCTGATATGGAGATAAATGCTCTGCTAAATACTTCACTGGACAGATACTTAAACCCAGAGTTTACACTTTTGAGGTTTTTTGTTTGTTTGTGTGTAAGTGATTTTCAGTCAAGTCTAAAATTCACAAGTGCTCTGTCTTCTTTAATACACTTCACACAACACTTTAGCTTGTTTGCAAGTACTAATATTCAAACAGGTTCTTTTTTTTTTTTTTTTTTTTTAGAGCAGGACACATAGATCCACCCATTTTTCCTACACAGAGTCAAGACTCACAGGGGACTCAGGGCACAAGGTGGGGGGACACCCAGGACAGGGTGCCAACCCATTGCAGGGCACAATTGCACACATTTTTTAGAGATACCAATCGGCCTACAACGCATGTCTTTGGACTGTGGGAGGAAACCAGAGTACCCGGATGAAACCCCCTGAAGCACGATGAGAACTACGATGCAGGGCAGAGGCAGGAATTGAACCTCCAAAACTGGAGGTGCAAGGCAAACATGATAACGTACGTGCAGCAATTGCCTTGGGCCCCGAGCTAGCAAGGGCCCCCAAAACGCTGCATAAACTTATAGTTAAGAAAGTTTTATTTTTACTTTTTGCTAATTAATTGTGTTTTTTTCTAAAATGCCATCAGAATGCTTACTTCATGAGTGGCGTATTGTGGACCGGGTGTGGTGGTCCACTCGGGGCCAGAAAGTCCAGGGCCACTTTTAGGCCCCGTACACGCCTGATTATTGCTGTTAATGCTAAATAACATAAGCTGAAATTTTAAATATTGATGTTAAAACACTGAAATGAGGGCCCCATCCCTATATTTTGTCTAGGATCCGACAAATCACTAAATCTGTCCTTGGGCTAGCCAATACACCACCACATAGGACACAAGTTTTATTTTATACATTTACAAAATATATCATTTATTTTCAAAAAAATTTTATGAGTTGCATTTTTAAGCTATAATATTTGTGATTTTATGTGAAACTATTATAAACAGGTGCCACTCAAGTGAATTAAATGATGTAGATAATGACTGAATCCTACTCTATGGACCCTTAGTCTCTGTATAAGAGGATTTCACTGGGGATGAAGTAATAGATTTGAACTCTATGTAGAGCGCTCTCTCGTGGCTCCACCCACCACGCACGTTCGAACCAATCATATTATCCTCTCTGGCGTCCATGGGCGTGGCTAACCGCGTCTGTCTGTTGAAGGTAGCAGGTTGTACATGGCGAGCGGGTTACTCACTGAGGGCTGGTGATTGGTGTAATGGAAGCCATCTCTGAACCGCATTTAATGACGGAGAACTACAGAAGTGGAGAGAAAACGCAGCACTGAGCAACTTGTAGACTTCACACCCGACTGTAGGTGGGTAGGTGAACGCGTTTGGCCTTATTTATTCGCTAAGCTGCTAGCATGTTAGCTCTGCGGCTGTTTTAGTATAAAGTACTAACCTGAGTTAACTCGGTGGGAGTTTATTTAGCGCCGGATAAACGGTGAACTAGTTAGTTTAGTAAATCTGACGCTTCTCGGGAACTTGTAGTTTATCCGCCTCGCTGTCTGGGTGACGCAGAGAGCAACTGTTTACCGAGTGACTTTATTTTCAGTGCTTTTTGAACTGTCTCTCAGCCCTAAATAGTTCCGCGGTATTTGTGTGGAATTGGGATGAACGTCTAGTTAAAGGGTTGATGTCTCGCTGGCGCAGTGATTTGTTCTTTAGGAGTGTTTTTCTCTTGAACAGCTCTCCGTGTGGAGACTTGAGGTAGTTCTGTAGTCACAGGTGCACAAATCAGTCACACAGCTCCAGCTCCACCTGCGCCTCTCGCAGGGAAACGGTTTCTGTGCACTGGCTCCGTCCCAAATCACCTTGTATGGAATCTCTATCTCTAGTGCACTAGGTGCGGTAGAGACTCCATTCGTTCAGACCGTGTGTAGTGTACCTAGATACGCAGTCGTGCAGGATTTGGGCACAGGCCACGCTAATGAAACATCATCCATTTCAAGTCAAGTTGCTATTGTTAAACACTTCACTAAAACCTGTATGGAAACGTTGCTGTTCAGTTGTTCTATAAGCGCAATTTCAACCAAATACAGTGGAGTGTAAAAGTTTGTACCCCCTTTTGGTTTCTTTTGGACGGAAGGGTGTTAAATGTCCTAAACACTACAAAATTTGACTGCAAGTAGAAGTTAATTTTATTATCAGACTCAGATATCCATGTTAATATTTTTAATACTGATCATTAGTGTTAAATGACTTGATGATTTTGTGGTCAGTAAACCGTTTTTGCGTTGATTTTGATGTATGTTTTGGATCACTGTCCTGCTGGAAGATCCAACCACGGCACATTTTAATCTTTCTGGCAGAGGCAGTCAGGTTTTTATTTAATATCCATGCATCCTAACAATATGTCCAGGTCCTCTGGCAGAAAAACATTCCCAAAACATTAAAGTTCCACCACCATATTTAACCGTGGGCATGAGGTACTTTTCCATATGGCTACCTATCTGTGTGCTTCAAAACCACCTCTGGTGTTTATTACCAAAAAGCTCTATTTTGGTTTCATCTGACCATAGAACCCGATCCCATTTGAAGTTCCAGTAGTGTCTGGCCAACTGAAGACACCTGAGTGTGTTTTTGGATGAGAGTAGAGGCTTTTTTCTTGAAACCCTTCCAACAACTTGTGGTGATGTAGGTGACTTCATATTGTAGTTTTGGAGACTTTCTGACCCCAAGACACAACTAACTCCTGCAATTCTCCAGCTGTGATCCTTGGAGATGTTTTGTCCACTCGAACCGTCCTCTTCAGTGTGTTGAGACGATATAGACACGCGTCCAATTCCAGGTTGATTCATAACATTTCCGGTTGACTGGAACTTCTTAATTATTGTCCTGATGGTGGAAATGAGCATTTTCGATGCTTGTGCTATTTTCTTATAGACACTTCCCATTTTGTGAAGCTCAACAACCTTTTGCTGCACATCACAGCTACAGTGGTGCTTGAAAGTTTGTGAACCCTTTAGAGTTTTCTATATTTCTACATAAATAACAAGATTTTCAGACAAGTCCTAAAACTACTCAAAGAGAACCCATTTAAACAAACGTGACACATGTTATACTTGGTCATTTATTTATTGCAGAAAATAATCCAATATTACATATCTGGGAGTGGCAAAAGTATGTGAACCTTTTGCCTTCAGTATCTGATCTGACCCCCTTGTGCAGCAATAACTGCAACTAATCATTTCCAGTAACTGTTTATTAGTCCTGCACATGGGCTTGGACATCAGTTTTGGCCATTCAAACCAATAACTTTATTGTTCTTTAACCATTCTTTGTTTTGGGCCATTGTCTTACTGCATGCCCCACTTTCTCTTGAGATTCAGTTCAGTTCCTGGGTTCATTCTTGCCCTGCGTTTGGGGAACTCACCACTACACTAATTATAATCTTTCAGATAGCTTGGAGATTTAGTACGTGTAGACCTTCTCAACTCGGGGTTTTCCATCCCAAGGAAAGTTTCTGACACAGCCACTTCAGAAGTTCCTCCCAGTTTTTGTTTGTGACTTTCCTCAGACAATGAAGAACCTGAGTCTTTTGTAGAATGCGCTGGAATGGCAACATCTGGCCGTGAAGTGTCTTACAACTCTGGTGCTATTGATGTTGCATTGTGCCCATCTCTCACCTGATCAATATGTCAGTGCATTACTTGCCCACTTCCCAATGCTACTGTGCACCATACAGGACCAGTCTTTTTCTGAACTGTTCCTGGAATAAAAGTAGGTCCAGAGCTGAAGTTCCTAGTATACACTGGGTCACCCACCACGAGATATCTTTCCTTTGCATGTTAGTCATGGTACCATTTTTCTCAATTATTTGTATCTCAATGAGACCCTGTGTAGACCAGTTTCCTTCCACACAGCTGATTAGCGGCTGATTTGCCAGTGGTCGACTGTGGCGTCGTTCGGTAACTGAACAGCACTCTGCCTAGCTTTTTCAATGGACTCTCCAGCACTCTTTTCATCAGGGTTTTGAATGTTTGAACGGCCCTTTCAGCCAGACCACTGGAAGATGCATGGTAGGGTGCTGTGCTTGTGTTTGATTCCGTTTCTTTCCATAAACTCTTGGAGTTCAGCACTGGTAAAAAAACAAAACTGCTATGGTCTGACATCACTACTTCTGGTATCCTGTGTTGGCTAAAGGTTTGTCTTAAGCACTGAATGGTAACTGTGGATGTAGACTTGATTAACAGATAAGCCTCTATCCATTTTGAGAATGCTTCTACCACGATCAAGAACATTCTACTCATCCACGGTGCACCGTAATCAATGTGAATCCTTCTCCATGGTTGCTCTGGTATCTCTCACGCATGCAGTGGCGCGTTTGCCGGAGCGTTTCTGTTTTCCTGACAGACTGCACACGATTTGACCAATGCTTCCACCTCTGCATCCAAGTGTGGCAACCACATATAGCTACGCACCAGGCCTTTCATCCTGGTAATTCCCGGATGGGTTTCGTGTAGATGTCTTAGAAGAGCCGCACGCCGCGGATGTGGAATCACTACGTGAGTCCCCCTTAAAACAAAGCTTCCCTGTATGCAGAGTTCATCCTATTTCCTTACATATTCGGGATGTCACTATACAAAAAATCTAGTTGTTCGTACCGATACCACCAAAAGTACACGATGCTCAGTACCATGGTGTGGTTTTTATTTTAAAAAAAAGAGAGAGAATTTAAAAAAATTATAAATTTAAAAACTCCTGGAGGACATCCTCCTCTGGCTGATACTGGCAGAGAGAGAGAGAGAGAGAGAGAGGGGGATATTTTAGTTCAAACACTGTCTGACCATGACTAATAAGTGCTAAGGTGCACTCCTAAACGCACACACACCCCTTATACTCTGAATGCAAGCATTAGTTTAAATTCACTGATACGGTGTCAGGATAAAAAGATTTATTAAAAGCATGAACATGTGAATAATTATGAGTGACATTAGGCTACATTTAGCTGACAGGACACGGGCTGAATGGAGATGCATGGTGGTCCATTAGGAGGTAGTTTATAACATTGCAATGCGTTAGCGTTTAACAAATAACTGGATATCGCAAACATTACATGGAGCATAATGTTAGCTGATTTCACGGCTACAATGCCAGCTGTCTCAAACATAATATAGGACCTGTCTTTCGACTGTAATCCTATAGCATTAATTTTGTGACCTAAAAATACCTCTACTTCTCCCATGAACTCGCACTTGCTCCTTCTTTGTCTCAGTCCACTCTTTTCTATCCTACTCAGTACCTCATCCAAGTTCTGCAGATGTTCATTATACCCTGAGACTAGAATGTCATCCAGATAAACTGTGACGCGTGCGATGTCTTGCAGAATCCCTTCTATTGTGTGCTGGAAGATCGCTGGACTTGAAGCAACTCCAAATGGTGGCCTGTTGTAAGTACATAATCCCTTGTGCATGTTGATTGTAACATACTTATTGGAATTTTTGTGCAGCATTATCTTCTGATGCGCATGGGTCATGTCCTGTTTGGAAATTCTTTCCTCCTGCCGACTGAGCAAATAATTCTTCTACCTTGGGAATTGGATACTGCTCCACACTAGAGCTGGATTTACTGCGAATTTATAATCCCTACAAATTGGGATAGAACGATCAGTTTCCTGACTGGAACAATGGGAGCTGCCCACTCTGCAAACTGCATTGGTTCAATGATCTTGTCTTCCACCAGCCTCTGGAGTTCTCGCTCCAGCAGTGGACCCAACTCTTCTCTGAACACCTCGGATTGTCTCTCCAATACGTTAGCCAACTTATGACCTGGTACATTTGCTACTGTATTTACCAGCTGATGCAACAAATGATTTCCGTAGCCCCCCCCCCCTCCCCCCACATCTTTGAATGTTGAATCTTTGATGTTTGAATGTTGATCTTTACTGATGATCACTCCACAGCCTGCGTTAACTTCAAATACCACCTCCATGCTATTCACTTCAGTGGTTTGTGTGATAGGAGCAGCCCTAGGTAAGGCAAACTAAACAGAACCCTTACCTTCACTACAGTGAGAGAGGCCTTTAGTTGCATAGATGTTACCCTGGGTCCTTATGACCTTACAGACTACTACCTGTCTTGCTCTTGGGGTGATCTTTGATGGTTGATATCTTCTGGGGAGGGTAATGATGGTCTTGAATTTCCTCCATTTGTGCACAATCTGTCTGTGATCAAATATTATCATTTTGTCTTGTTTGTTTAACTGGGATCTCTTGGTCTACTTTTAGGACTTGTGTAAAAATCTGATGTTTTGGGTCATCTTTATTCATATATATATATATATATATATATATATAATTCTGAAGGGTTCATAAACCTTCAAGTACCACTGAATATATCTTGGCCTCACTTATTGTTCTGAATGAGTAAGAGAATTTGGCTTATGTGTTACCTATCCCTGTGAAACAGGAAGTCATGGTTGAACAATGTCCTGTTCCTAGTTTCCCAAGTGTACAAAAAAGTAAAATATCAAGAGGAATATACTTCAAATACATTTTTCATGGATTCATAGGGGTGCCAATAATTGTTGTACACTCATTTAACAAATATTTTTTTATAAACTTGTGGTGTTTGCAATTGTTTATCCATGAGAGCAGAGTATTTTTGTGAATTTTTTTTGAACAAAAGGTTTTCTTCTTTGCTCATATTTACCAAGGGTGCCAATATTAGTGGAGGACACTGTACACCATTTTGTGATCACAGAAATTAACACAAACTCAAGAAACTCCACAATATTCAGAGGAGCTTCCACTTTTTCAAAGTTACTGCAGATTTGGGCCAAAACATGTCATGACACGTCATCACCACAACAGGCCTTCAGCACAGGTTACTCTACTTCCTGAAAAAGTGCAGACCCGGATACAAGTTACGTTCACATTCATGGGACAATTCACATTCACAGTTCCAGTGTAACCGAATTCAACCACCTTCTACAGGTAGTCTCGGGTTCGGGTGCAGAAAGAAGAAAAACAACACAACTGATTTAAAATAAAAATATAGAAAACAATCTAATGTAAGGTTCTGATCCGGTTTGCTTTCCGCAGGAAGGCTGTCCTCTTTCCTGTTGCTCTTTCCCTTCCATTAGTTTGATTGTTTGATTCGTTTCGAGACGATTCGGAGTCAATTAATTTTCTAGTGAGCGTCGAACACTTCCAAACGAACTAGACTGAGATGAGTATTTGATTCTCACTAGAAAGTGATTCGACTCTGAATCAACTCGAAATGAATCAGTCAAACTGATTCAGACTCTATAAAAGGACTATGAGATGTGACTAAGATATATATTCCAATGTTTTGCTTTACAATTCCACTGTGTGTGTGTGTGTGTGTGTGTGTGTGTGTGTGTGTGTGTGTGTGTGTGTGTGTGTGTGCGCGCGCGCGCACACGTGTGTTTTTCAGGGGAATGAGAAACTCTGACACAACAGTACATCCTGACCATTGGTACTGTGTACACATCAACATACACACACGTCTCCATGCTGGACATCTCAGGAGCTTTTACACACAGTGCTAGGAATATCACGGGACAGAGAAACGCACCTCCAAAGTGAGCGAGTTTAGTGTCAACCGGTGAAATTTGCTGTAGCGTGAACGCTTCGCCTCTGTGAGCTTCACTCTCCGTCAGGTTCACTGTAATTAGACATAAAATGTACATAATGTTTATTTTTCATACATTTAGAATTTAATGTTTTTTTTTTTTTTTTTTTTACTCTTCGAGGAACAGAAATGCTCTTTCGAGGCAGCTTCTTCATCACTACCTGCTCTGTTTGACTCAAAAATGTAACGACCGGTTTCAAAAAGTCACGATGTCTTCAGTTCATGTGATTTTACTGTTGAATTTAAACAGGAAATGTGAAATATTTTTCCCTTTGTTTCCTCTACTGTCTTTTTGCTGTGATATTGAACACAGTTGTAATTTTTTTAAAATAATAAATAAATGATCATTCTATTCTCTCACTTTCCTTGTCCTAATTGTCCTGTATCTGTTAAATCCGTTTCATCTCTGGTCTTTCTGTCTGTATGAACATTTGTAGAAATGACTTGTAGTCCATATTTTTAAATGATTCGTGATTTTGAATTTAAATAAAGATATTCTTTAATTCTGTATTTTGTCATTTAATTATCATTAGAAATCAGAAGATCAGATTAAAGCCACGGCTTCTTTACCTGCTGGAGCTGTAAAACTTTCAATAAACCAGTCAATAGATCAGCTGGATAAATGTAGATTTTTAATTTACTGATGAGATGTATTGATGGTGTTGATAGATTATTTGAAGATTTTTATTGATCTTGAACAATCATTCAGTTAAATATTTTTTTAAAAAAACTTGATAAATAGTTGATTAAATAAATGTAGTGTAATGTACTGAGTCAAATATGAAAACTACAAATAAATAAAATCTATTTATATCTGTGTATAATTAAACCTCACTTAATACAAGAAATTCATATCCTAAATGTTGCAAGTGATTAATCTGATCATTTTATTCAGCTGTTTAATTATTACTTTCTAAATAATAAACAAATGAATGTTCTGGATTCATGAGGAATGTTTACATTTTGTGTCCAAACTCAAAAGTTTAAACAAAGTGTATATTTATGATAATAAAGCACAAAGAATGTGAAACCTCAACACGTCTACAATCATCGATGAATTAAATATTAATTAAAAAAATTAAGATGAAGTATATTTTTAATTAAAATGTAATTATAAAGGAGCACTTTTTAAAATAAAATAATAAATATTTTTTTATAATATTTATATTATTATAATAAAAAAAAATCAAAGATTTGATTTAAAATAATGATAAAGCTGTTTTTTTTTATATGTATTTGTATATCTTATCCTCTATCGTGTTTAAGAAGAA
This sequence comes from Ictalurus punctatus, assembly GCF_001660625.3. NCBI lineage: Eukaryota > Metazoa > Chordata > Actinopteri > Siluriformes > Ictaluridae > Ictalurus > Ictalurus punctatus. The sequence goes on along the minus strand of NC_030427.2, from coordinate 2,087,658 downwards.
GAGGATAATGAAGCTTTTTATGAAATAATATTTGGGTTTATTTTATTTTATTTTCTCCTCACAGATTCAAATTTACGTCAACGTCCGTTACGTTGGTGACGTCACCACGAGCGCGAGAAGTCGAAGGTAGGAGCAGAAAGCGGTGTTAGTGTTAGTTCTGGCCCGTTTGGACCCAAACTAAAGTGAGTTTATTCGGTTCTGTGTAACCGAACCCGTTCTGTTCTGTATTGTGTGTATGTGTGTAGTTAACGGTGTTAACACCTGTGTTTCAGGTGTATCAGTATGAAGCAGGCGGTGACGGCGCACTGATTCACTCTCGGAGCTCGGTTCACTAATGACCGAATCACCGTGGAACCGACTAAAGATAACTCACACCTTACGGAGAAGAAGAACAAGAGGAGGAGAAGTGAGAAATAACATTTTATAACTTTTTTTATTCACTCCTCTGGTTCAGTATTAATGTTAATATTATACAAATATGCTAGCGGTGCTAGCTTTTGAGGAGGCAGTCCAGTCCACGCATGCGCAGTGTAATTAATGAGCAAGCTATTCGAAATGTGATTAGCAAATAGGTCGATGTTATTTTTGATTCTATTTAAAACGATGAATTCACTCTGTCAATAACTGCCCAGGCTGAGAATACTGCATGATTTACTTTTATAAGTGGACGTGGCAGAACGACATGTAGCTTCACTGGCTAATTAGAGCTCTTTTTCTAATTTAATGGCTGAGTCATCCGGCTTCGCGCATGCGCAGTGTGGGTTTAGGCGCTGTAGTCTTCTTCTTTTGAATTATTATTATTATTATTATTATTATTATTATTATTGAGACCATCTGGGGTGAATTTGGAGCATGTGGGGGGTTTGAGTGAACCCAGAATGACCTATAAATATTCTTTTAATATCTCCAGAACTGAAGCAGCACAAACAAAAAATTTTACGGCAAAAACCAGCACAAACTATTCTACCGATGTTTTGTGTTGGTTGGGGGGCCAACTTCACGCAGGGTGTGTGTGTGTGTGTGTGTGTGTGTGTCTTTGTATGCTCTTCAAATATCCAGGTGTTAGATGGTCAAGTGTGTAGTGTACAGATAGAGTGCACAATTTAAGAAATAGGAACCAGTCAGAGAGAGGACATCGTAATAAGAACAGGAAGCACTGACCAAATAAGGAAATAGATTAAACTGGTACACGGCGTATGGGAGGCAGGAGATCGTGACAGTTATGTTGAATTATAACGTGTTGGATTATAGAAATAAATAAAGTGGTACTGGTGTGTGTGTGTGTGTTTTAGGATGAGCTGGAGTGGGGCAAAGAGAACTGCATTCAGATCAAATGGATACGAGAGGTTATGACTCTCACTCACTCACTCACTCACTCGCACACATCTATACACACACTTCTTGACACAGATCCCTAACTATCATTTCTGGTGTGTGTGTGTTAGAGGTGGCCGAGTTGTTTGAGGATCTGAAGAATCGAGTGTCACAATTCAACATGCACATCAGCGAAACTTCCTCTCCCTCTGACTACACCAGCGCGCACACAGAAATTCATAGTGCAGGTAACACACACCCACACGAGTAGAACAGGTGTAGTTAACAGCATATGTGTATAAAGAGGCTTTTTTCTTTAGGTCAAAATATATACAGCAGGGGTGCCCAAGTGCAGGTAGATTGCCATTAAAAAAAAAAGATGTTAGTTGCCGTACAGGGCAGCCAGTCTGAGATCTCGTCTTTTCTCTCACCACGCGTGTGCGATCAAGCGCGCCAGTGCTAAAGGCTAGCGAGCGAAATCGCGGGGAGAGGACATTTTTCAGTCTTTTAAAGACTTCATTGACAAAACCCAGCTCCAGTATATATATATACACACACACACACACACAAGTATACGCAGTGTATATATAAATATTTTTCGCATTTTTAGTGTAGGTAGATCTCTTTGACTGGTCATGTTAAAAGTAGCTCGCAAGTCAAAAAAGTGTGTGCACCCCTGATATACAGTAAATATAAATATTAGTCATAATTCACAGCCTTAGAAGCACACGCATCCAAAGTGATGACAAAGTCCATGATGACAAAGTCCAAGAAGTGTAACTTACTCCTGCAGAAAATAAATAATAATAATTATTAAGTATCAGTGATGTTTCCGTTGTTCAGGTGGCGATTGCAGGCGCATTTTATCCGAACTGCTTCCTCCAGGGAACAGTGGACGAGGAGCTCGCCTCCAAGGAACTCTATGGAAACGACCCCAGGACCACCATAGTGGTATTCAGTCAGCTTCCATTTAACTAGGGGATTAATAATAATATTATTATTATTATTAGTAGTAGTAGTAGTATTATATCTCTCTCTCCCTCCCTCTCTCTCTCTCTCAGGTGTGTAATCTCCCTCCATTTGCATTCCTCTACCATAAACAGCTCCAGTCTCTCTTCAGACACTGGTCAAGTCAAATCCATCTCCTTTGACAGCTCCAGGTGTGTGTGACACCACTGTGTGTGTGTGTGTGTGTGTGTGTGTGTGTGTGTGTGTGTGTTTAATTGTGATTTTCTATAAACATGTATTGTGGGTCTGTGTGTATCAGGGCCTATGTAGAGTTCTACCGCTCGTCAATGAGAGGTTCTGGCGTTCTCCCAGAGGTCTCTCTGTCTCTCCTCCTCGCGCAGAAGAGACTTCCTCTCCATCTCAACGTTTAACCCGCTGGAGAGGTGGAGACTTGGGCAGGGGGGTAGTGTATCTCACACCTCAGATATACACGGTACACACACACACACGCACACTGCAGCGAGCATCATCAGATGAGTCATAGTTACATTTTAAGTGAGAGTAGTCATGTGACCACATCCCCTAGACAGTGTGATGTTTAGATGATGTTCTGTACATTAGTGCTGTTCTGTTACAGGTCTCTCTCTCTGTGTCTCTCTCACTCACTGTGTGTGTGTGTCTCAGGGTGAATGTGGATTTTCAGAATCAGTCAGTGAGCCCTGTCGGGGTTCTGAGCAGCTCCATTGAGCTGGAGAACCTTCCGTCTAACCCTGTCTTCATCGTCAATATCACCGAGGTGTCTGTTCCGCCTCTTTCACTTTCAGTGCACAAATAAAAAAAAAGCAGTGGCTCCTGTGTGTGTGTGTGTGTGTGTGTGTGTGTGGAGAAAGTCTGGAGTCTGGAGAAACAGAGGTGGCTGACAGTGGCCGTTAATACACGGGCGCTCTGCCCACTTCCTGTCTCACTTTATCCAAATCTTCTGTGTCTCGCCCCTTTCTCTGAAACTCACACCAAACCTGGGAACTACTACAGAGCCAAAATACTGCATGTCATGGGGAGTAATGTGGAGGTAACATCTGTACACACACACTATTAAAGCGCCTCCGTGATGGAGAATGGAGTGGTTACAGGAAAACTGCACATTGAGTGTACGTGTGTGTGTGTGTGTGTGTGTACAGGTGTTCTTTGTGGACTTTGGAAACACTTCCAAGGTGCCATGTAACTCTCTGGAACTTCCTGCTGACCGGCAAGCTCTGTATTTCAGGTATTGTCTCCATGGCAACAATTTAGGCTGTAAACATTAAACACTTAATCTCCAACAACACGTAGTTAATCCAAAATAGTGTGCACCAGAAGCGTATATACTGAGGGGAGTGTGTGTGTGTGTGTGTTCGTTCAGGCTCAGGAGTTCAGCGTGGCGTGTTTGGCATCATCAGCACAATCAAGAAGTCAGTGTTACAGAGTAAAAGTCTTTTAATTCATTCAGTACAGCAATATCAAGAAACACAAACAAACATCACAAGCTCTTCACACAACTTGGTGACGTCTTCCACGTCCTTCATCTGAAAAGACACAGACGAAATAGAAATCACACACTGCAAGGACACAGCCAGGTTCTGTTTTACACACACCTGAGAGGAGATAAACCAGCTGAACTTTCTAATCTTACATTAAACATCCAACAAGCAGCTTTCGGGTCACAGTGACTACGTTTACATGGACAGCAGTAATCTAATTATTGACCTTACTCTGAGTAAGATCATAATGTGATTAAGGTGTTTACATGCGTCGCTTTTAGAATACTCCTGTCATGTTCCCGTTTTACATGTTTTAGAACATAATTAGATTAACAGCCCGCATCATTACGTCACCGCGCCACGCCATCCGACGTCCCTCCAGAATTTGACGTATCGACATACAGTTCGTCTTCGTTATGGAACCGTATACAGTTTTACATGTTTTTATTTAATTTTTAATTTTTTTACGAACGCTTTAAGTGCAGTTAATTATTTGTCATGCTGTACCTGCTAATACACAACTGCTTGAAGCCGTGGGCTGCGTCCCAAATCGCATATTTACTGTCTATATAGTAGCCGAGATACATGTATTTTTCCCCACTACAGGCCTGTAGTAGGAAAGTATGTGATTTGGGACACAGCCGAGCTCTCTTGTTTGCCGTAAAACTGCCGTGTGTGATCGTGTCCTGTCGCAAAATGCGGTGAAAACTCTCACACAACGTTCATAGTGTGATTAAGGTGTTTACATGTCACTACTACACGTCCATAATGCGACTAAAACAGGAATACTCCACCTGTCTTAATTAGATTATTGCTTACTTCGATTATGACCTTAATTAGATTAAGGTAAAAAATTGCTGTTTACATGGTAGTTTCTTAATTAGAGTATGGTCTTAATCGGATCAAGAGTGGATTATTGTTGTCCATGTAAACGCAGCTAGTGAGAGATTAATGACAAGTTCCTGTAACACTTCTTCTGCTTTAAACTCGAACCTGAGGGTTATGACGCCATCTCGAACTAAACCAACTTCTATCTACAAAGCTACAGTGCAGAAGAGTTACTCTGACCGGGGCAGGGGCTGGTAAGGTGTGAAAGCAGCTTGAAGTATTTCAGTGTAGTACATTCTGCTCAAAAGTCACTTTGACTCCCTCCGCTCTAATCTTGGCCAGCTGCTGGATCTGCTGGAGCATTCAGCGCAGCTAAGCGTGCTTGAGTTAGTTGTCTTACTGTTTGTGCTGCGCTGCACGTTAAACACAGTCAGTCAAACAGGTGCGTAATGAACGCGCACAGAGAGACAGAGAATAAGAGTGAATAAGTTCAGACGTTACCCGAACAAAACAGTGGCGTTATTGAGGAGTTGCTTGATCGGGTCCTGCGCAGGTGGTTCTTGCGGAGGCGGTCCTTGCACACGGGATCTGGATCTGGATCGACGTCCGGACATGGTCCAGTTAATTTTTTTTTCCACAAAACTATAAGTGAACACAAAAGTTTATCTATGAATATATATACACTAAAATAACAACAATAAATACAAACTTGTCCCAATTTGTGAAGGTCAAACATGAGCACGCACCACACAGCGCTGACTGCCTCGTGCAGTGACGGTTAGCGCTTTTTCTTGTTAACAAAAACGTGTCGATTAAAAATTTATTTTTTTATTTTTATTTATTTTTTTTTGCATAAAGAAGAGTTAAGCTCGTCTTGGGAATACATTAAGAAGATTGAATACAAATTTTGTGTGTGTTAAGACCAAAAAAAAAAAACATTATGTAGAACCATCATGTTAAGCATGGTGGGGGGCTAAATAAATAAATAAATATTTCCATACTCAAAGCACTTTTAATTCTTTTTTCATGTACAAAACTTGTTGAACAATTCGATTATTATAATTTAGATAAGGCTAATTATCTGACTAAATCCGGCTGGCATTTGCTCGTTACTTATTACAAACGATTTAACTAGCATTAGTTTACAAACAAGAACACAATTCTAAACAGAACTATAAAAATAAATATCAGATTTTGCTTAAACATCCTTACTGTGACTGTATACTCCTGAGGAAAGCGCAGTTTGAAAAAACCTCCCTCGCGCTGTATCAACCCGCGCACACGTTTATCTTAAAATGTAAATTATATTATTTCATATTATATGGACTGATATAGTTTAAAAAACAAAAGTCAAATAAAAGTACAAACAAAATTTTCAACATAAGACACGGTACTATTTTCAGTGGAAGAATACTAGTTCAGTTTGGGTAGTGAGATGAACATCGGCGCTACATTTTCCTCTTTGACAATTAGAAGATGGCATGAGTTTCAATTCAAAATGGCATCTGTCCTCCAGATGGCGCTCAAACACAGACAAATACAGTACCTACAGACGTTTAAAAGCTGATAGTTTCCTAAAACTCCCTTGTGGGGAGGAAAGACTGGTAATTACACCGTTTTTTAGTTATTACGAATGTTATACGACTTAAAATGAGTAATTTTTCCTGGTTTAAAAGGCTGTATTCTACTGGAGAAAATCTAAATGGAGCAACGGAATTTTAAAATGATTGTCAACTCAACAACTTGTGTTCATAATTATGGTAAATAACACTTAAATTACTTTTAAATAATGTGAAATAAAAGTGTGTGTGTGTTGAGCTATCCTGTTTGACATTAATCTTGGTTTTGCTATTTCCTTAGAAAGCGATCAGCCTTTTTCCTAATATGGATCAATTTTGTGTTAGTCTTCTTTTAATTAGGACTCTTTATTGTTTAAGATATTTAAAAATAAATATTTTATGCTGTATATTTATCAATTAACCAACAGTATTTCTCATTGCTATTATTAATTCAGTTAACAGTGACCATGAGCAGAGAGAGAACATTTAACTGTTTATGACTTCCTGATTTAAAGCTTAAACAAGAAAAGATTGGTATCTGGACCGGTTTCAGCTGTAAAAATCCTGATCGGAGCATCAGTAATGAACACCATTAAACTAAAGCGCTCTGCATCTGACGGGTAAATGAACTCACCCAATCACATCCTATATGAGATTATTCAGATATACACACACAATACACACAGAGTGGTTCGAGAACTGACTCCAGCCCAGAACCATGACAGTGGAAATGTCTAATAGTGCAGCTTTAAATATATTTAAGAGGAGCAGACTTCAAACACTGAGCATTGAGGTTTATTGTATTTGTTTACAAGGTAAACAGGTTCACGGTTGTTTTGTGCATACAGTCTGTAAAATGAACTGAAAATATTAGATTTAGTTTATCAGAAGGTAAATTAATGTGTCATGACTCACACTATGTTCCTAAATTCTGTCATAATTGACCAGCTCAAGTTTTCTCATGCCTACTTATATTTACTTATATTGTGGCACATTAATGTTACTATCTCTAAAAAAAAAAAATGTTTAAAAAACAAACAAAAAAAACCCTAAACTTCAACTGTGCTCCTAAATTTTTGTAATTAGAAAGAAATGGTCTTGCGTCTCTCCTCCTGTAAACACTGTTACAGATTTGTAAATGATCAGGAATGTAGCACAACATGGAGGTGAAAGCAGCGGTCTGTTCATTTAAATGTGAAAGTGCAATAAAAATATGTTGTCCCTAAAATCAATCAATAATCGAGATCAATAATCGAGATCTCAATATCGATCAAAATCGTGATTATCATTTTGGCCATAATCGTGCAGCCTACCTGCATTGTTAGATAAAAATCTTAAAAATTCACGTGACATGGACGTTAAAGTCATTTGCTTATGTCATGTTTCATGTAGGTTATTTTTGCAGGAATGATGCCGTTTGTCAAGTCATGTTGGATTTCCCACGTTAAATCATAGCACTTCTTCTCTGTCGGCACCACATACGTGTTTGGGACGTATTTTCTCAGAGGCTTTGGCTGTAAATAATTAAATTACACACACACAACTTTTTTTTTTTTTCTAAAATACATGCGATTAAAAAAAAAATCATTATATAAGATCTCCCCTCGTATAATCTCAATGCAAAAGTTGATGATTTCCATCATGAGATCATGTTTGTTCTTCACAAACAGTACAATGTCTCTAAAGTACAGGGAAAATAAGTTTTCTATTTAAAGTAATTATTTAAACAGAGTGAATTTGGAAGCGTCATGCTTAAAAACAAGCCTATTTATTATTATTATTATTATTATTATTATTATTATTATTATTAATGAAAGGCAAAGCTGTTTTAAGAACATAATCCTAAAATCCACTAAAAAGTGGGCAAAGTGGAGTGTACTCTGAATGTTTTTTTAGACAGAAATGTATGGTACAGTTATAGTAGACTACATACACACTAAGTACTAATACTTATGTTCAGTAGTATGTGAACAGTTTATGTAATTATAAACGTACAAATGATAGTTTATTGACATTTTAAATGAGTTGGTGGACATTAGTATCCACTAGGTGGCAGCAGTGCAGCTGTTATATCGCCTCACTGAGCAGTCTAGTGCTGTCTGAAACCTCTCCCTAGATCTTTTCACATCATCAATAGGTGATGTGTGTATGCTATAAGGCTGGTCTGTTTCATCTCCTTTAACTAGAATGACTATTGTCTCATGGCCTGTAGGGGGGTTGTGGAATATATCCTTACAATTACAGGGGTCTCTGGCTAGAAGAAGCACTTTTCAGCCCTCAAAATGTCATGGAAACAATCTTTCCGGCCTAAGTTAAAATAAAACTTCAGAGACAGAGGGTTTGTAGATGCCAAAAAATTATCAAACTTTATTGAAACAATAAAGTGATTCACTCTGCAGAAACTCTAAAATCTGCAAATACACACAAGCCCCTTTTATACCTTTCTTCACAGTGCACTCATCTTAGGTGGGATTTTACCTTTTCTCATTAAAAACAGACCAGTCTTCTTTGCCGCTATTAATTATTCATGTCTATATGATATCTTAGATTTGTGGAGCATGCGCAGTTAGTTGCTTTTTAGAAAGGTTTTATAAGGACAGTGTTTTTTTTTTTATCCAAAAAAAATAAAATACTCTTACTGGTTTGTTATATGCACCGCTAACTATAAAATCTGGAAAACAAGGTGTAAATTGATTAATAATCAGTGTCATATCCCCGCTGAGAGGGTCTTTAAACAGATTGTGAGTGAATTACAAAGACGAAAGAAAAACAGAAGAACAAAAAATCAACACCCATGGACTTTAATAATAATAAACAGTTATAATGCACACCTTCCAGCCAATCAGGATCCAGTATTCACACTGACCATGGTATAAGTGTAATTAATGCTTAAGATTCATAATGACCTTACGATATGTGTTGCTTTATTCCAAAGCTGCAGTTCATAGAAACCTCCTCACGGCTAAAGCTGCAGAGATGGAGGTCGAGGGGACCATGAAGAGGCGGCTCCAGCTGGCATCAGAGCGAGAGTGTGGGCGCAAGAGCAGACTTTTGATAAAGGAGGGTATTTACAGTGTTTTAACTGGTGTGTTTTTTGCGCTATTATTAATTTGTTAAAATGTTCATATTATAGTCTATTTTTAATTGTTTATAAAAGTCCTTGCTGTTTTTAAGTGGCTGAATTAGTGTGTGTGTGCGTGTGTGTGTGCGCGCGTGTGTGTTGGTAGCTGGGTGGGTATATAGTTCTGGTCTGAAGTTGACATACCCCTTGCAGGAAAAAGAGACCCTGTGTAATCTGTTTAAACGACTTTTACGCATGTTTTGCAGAGAGACCATTTTCACCTTGCTGTTTGGGTCTCTGTCCCACACTGTTACAGTGCAGTATTGAGAGCGCGAGGGAGATCGATTTTCTATCAGAAACAGTAACTATATAAAATGGACGTCAACACGCACCACTCTGTGAGGTCATTTCTCGCTCTCAACAGAGTAGTTGTGATTGTTCAGTGTTTACGACAGGGCCAAAACATTCAAGGCCATGGTGTATTTTGACTGTTCCTGTAGCATAATCTCACCAAACTGTGTGTACACGAGTCCACAGACACTGAGTCTATTCACAGTTCCATGCTGTGTAGATGTTCTGCTCATCCTCACTGTACCGTAAAGGTCAGAACCTCACATCTGTAACCTTGTAGCTTTCCTTAATCAACACGACTGCGACCAAGCTTGTGTGTCACTACTATTTTTAGATCTTCGCCTCTCAAATCTATCGGCGCCCTACGCGGCTGGCTCTCAAATCTATTGGCGCCCTATGCGTCCGGCTGTCAAATCTATTGGCGCCCTATGCGTCCAGCTCTCAAAACTATTGGTGCCCTTCACGGGCAGTTCTCAAAAGTATTGGCACCCGATCCGAATTTTGCCACGGCAAGCACCACTCACATTTTCTTCAGGAAATGTACCTTAAAATAATAAAAGGTCTCTCACTAGGCTGTGTGTCGAGATAAACGTGAAAACATCTTGAGTTTGTGTTCACCACAGACCTTATTTCCGGCATTTAACCCAAAACCCCATTGACGGAAGTGCTAATACGCTGACTCGTTTCTGGGTTTCACGACTCATTCCTGCAGCACTCTGTAAGACGGGCTGTTGTTATCAAACAATCGAAGTAGGATAAGCTGCTTTGGTAATGATTCTTTAAATGAGCCGATTCAGAATCCTCTTCTTGAATCGTTTGAGTCGTTCTCACTCGGTCAGGGTTGCACGTGTGGGTTGCTTTTCCTGCACGTGTAATCAGCACGTGTTCACAGACCGTAAATCCCGACCCCATGGTAGACACTCGACAGAAATTTCATACTAAAGTAAGTATTTTATATTTTCTGGGTCTAAACAGAGCAGAAGTATTGCTAATGTGTTCTACAGATTCTGTTGGACTGGTGAACTGTGTGGATTTGTATATTTAACCCAGTTTAATATGGCCTGCTTTGTTCAGTCAGAGACAAGTAAATCTGTTCTAATGTTCATTTATTTTCCATAGATAAAACAAATGTTTGCTTACACATGAATACGTACTTTATCCCTTCAGAATGGTGGAGATTTGTCTCTTAACTATTTTAAATTTGGTTCTCTTCAACAGGTTGTGTTTGAGTTGTGCAGGCTTGTGTCACCTGACTTAAAGAAGGCATTGTTTGAAGGGCTTGATCAACACCTCCCACGGCTCCTGCAGTTGTACAACACCGAGAGGCAGTGAAATACCCGAAATCCAACATGTGATGACCTGCATTGATCAAGAGGTAAGTCTAATGAACTTTAGTTTGTTCTGCTCCAGAAATGAGCCGACATCCAGCAGAACAGCACTGATAGTTGTGTAATAGACGTGCACAGTAGAACTGTCGTGATTAATAAATAAACTTATAAATGTGATTACTTGATGAACGTAGACAAAACTCTATACATGTGAAATGTTTTGTTGAAGTTCAGATGAATCTCTGATGTACAGAATCTTCAACAGAGTTCTGCAGAAAGATTTTGAATGCCTTTCATTCACCAGAACAAATTTGCAGTTGATCAGTCTGTCTAAAAGAAAAAATCTAAACACACAATATAAAATTCCTGCAGTGTGAATAAAGCCTTTGTGTTGCTTTTAGCAAACATGTCTAGTACTCTCGGTTCAATGTACACAATTTACCCCATTTAAATGCATTTTGGAAATTGTTCCACATGGCCTTAAAGTGTGAATATTCACTGTACGCCAAATAAGTAATCAAAGAATGGAACTGAATTTTTTCTTCTCTAATGGACCATTAATCACAATTATAAAAGATGATGCATCAGGTACAAATTCAGAGCCCCCCCCCTACCCCCACAATGGTTGCATGACTTTTGCTACACCATTTCCACCGTGTGTGTTACAAATCACTTTGAGGTAAAGCACTGCTGCTGTGAAGCCCTATTGGATCTGCTCCGTTTTTAAAATTATTATTATTATTAATATTAATAATAATAATAATAATAATAATAATAATAATTATTATTATTATTATTATTATTATTATTATTATTATTATTACATTTGCTCTCTCTATCTCTGACTCTGACTCGCTCGCTCTCTGACACACTCTCTCTCTCTCTCTCTCTCTCTCTCTCTCTCTCTCTCTCTCTCTCTCTCTCTCTCTCTCTCTCGCTCTTCCTACCAGTAAAGAGTGAGAGACATCACAGCGAGAATGCAATTCCAAATCTGTAACATGTAATTTTACGCTATCAGAAGGAGGGACACGTTCAATCTCAGTCTTTAATTAGATCTCTGGCAACGAAGGGGTGAGTGTATGTGTAAAACAATAACATGCATGATGTATATTATGATCAGATTGTATACGTGATTATAAGCAGATTATTCCTCTAATCTCATAATGGATTAAAAATGGAAACCGAGCTTCAGCACATCAGTAATAATAATAATAAGTGGTATGACGTGATCAGTGGATCGATGAGGCTCTCTCTGAGTCACTCAGCGTTTCGTCTTCTCTCCACACCGTCATGTGTCTTTCCTTTTCTCCTGTCCGTGGCTCTGAGACGTGCTGACGTTCAGGTCTGGCAGGATGTTCCATGATGGACACCTCCAGGGGAGTCAGGCTGATCGAGTACAAAGTGTTTATGTGTGCTAAAGGGAAGAAATCTGGTGGAAAGTCAGAGTTATAGAGTTATAGTGCTGAGAAAAGTTTGTAAAGAAAAAAAAAAAAAAAAAAAAAAATATATATATATATATATATATATACATAAAAATATATATTATATATAAATTTTATATATGGTTTTTATAAGGTTTTCATTTCTTTGATTCACCCTCGTATGTAAATGCACTTGTTCTAATATGTTATCGTTCCTATAGTAGCCGATAATCAAGGATGGGGTTGTGTGACGTGTTACCATGACCACCTGTTATTGTTATAGGGGCGTGGTGGGTTAGTGGTTATCATGTTGACCTCGCTTCTCTGGAGTTGGGGTCTGGGGTTCGAATCGAGATTTAGTGCTTCAGTGCTGTGTTTTGTGATAAAAGCCTAGTTTATGGTTTCTGAGGCCCTCATTGTATCTGCATTATTATAACGTATTGTACTGGGGAGCTGTTTACCAAACAGTCAGTAAACCCTGCTGGAAGTGTCTTTTTTTTTTCTTTTAACCCAAATCACTTTCTGTGCGAGGGTGGATTGAGTGTTTTCAGTCCCGTCTCGGGCTAAACCATCACAGCTCTATTAAAATTCTGTCATCAAGTCTGAACATTGGAACCCAGCTTCCTTTTTCTTCAAGAACACACTATATGGCCAAAAGTTTGTGGACACCTGACCATCACACCCGTACAGATTGTTGAACATCCCCTTCCAGATGTATTTCCCCTTTGCTCTTACAATAGAGTCCACTCTTCTGGCCAGTAAAGTTCTTCTGCATGAACCGTAACACACTGTGTCTTCATGGAGCTGGGTTTGTGTACAGGGGTGTTGTGATGCTGGAACCGGTTTGGGTCTATTAGTTCCCGTGAAGGGAAATTGTAACGCTACAGCGTACAGAGATGTTCTATACAGCTGTGTGATTTCAGCTGTGTGGCAACAGTTCAGGGAAGAAGCACATGTGGGTGTTATGGTCAGACGTCCATATACTTTTGGTTACATGGTGTATCATGTTTATGCTGTAATGAAGATTCAGTGAACTGCAGGCTGGTAACTGATTTCAGCACCAAGGACAGCACCAGCTGAGGCCTGAGTCACTATGAGAGCCTGACAGAAACAAGTGTCTCTCTCTCTCTCTCTCTCTCTCTCTCTCTCTCTCTCTCTCTCTCTCTCTCCATTTCTTTAAGCTTAGGAAAGAATTAACAGGTCTACAAATCGACACTCTAAACTGTCAACAACCCACCAAATTATCTGCATATGCGGATGATATCACAGTTTTAATTAGAGGTGATGTTAAGGTGGTAAAATACGCTCTGGAATGTTATGGAAAAGCTTCATCTGCAAAAGTCAACTGGCATAAGAGCGATGCCGTGTGGTCAAGCTGTCAAAAGTCCATCACTTCCTGGCATCATGGACTATCAAATATCAACAGATATTAACCCCTTTCGCCCCGACACTAGCGTTCATTCCACCGGCGGAATGGAAAACAACTTATCGGACATTTTCAATTAGTATAGATAAATGAATTATTGTATCACCGCAGTTCTGGTATAAGATTAGTCAGGACACTGGTGGCTTTTTGTGTGTGCAGTTTCATGACTTTGTGCTTAACTGCTAGTGAGCAGGGGTATGGGAAAGGGGCGGAGTTTGAACTCCCTGCTGGGCAAACAATTCACACCTCTCCATGAAAACATTGAGACAGAGATAAATCGGAGAGCAGGAATAAAGCTTTTTTGACAGTAAAACAACGTTACTTGTGTTTACTACATTTGTGACTAAATATGGAACTGTGCATTTATTGACGAAAGCAAATGCAAAGTTCCAGATTTAGTCACAAATGTCCTCTTCAAAATGGATTAAGTGTTTTGATATCCCACACCTCTGCAATTTAGTTATTAGCCATAAACTGAACTGAGACACCATCTAAAAGAAGCTAATCTGCTTTGGCTATGCTGAACAACCCGCCTCCTAAATTATAATCGGGCATTCTAACTTGATTAACACCCACTTGGACCAATTGTAGATTCTTCTAGCTTTCAAACAAGCCCAAACTCGACATGATTGACCACTCAGAGGCTGAGAAAATCAGACGTGTCTTCAGCACAACCCTTTACGTGTGCGTCTTGAGTTGTGTGTCAGCGGTACAGGCCAATCAGCACAGCGCTACAGGGCTGTGCAGAGAAACTATCAGGAAATGGCTTCTCTGCTCTAGCGGCCTTCCTGCAAAACTTTATACAGCAGGCAGGTTTTTGCGTGTTTGGCAGTTTTTTCTGATCGCTAGTTGTCTACTGGTTTTCACTCAGCATGTGATTTATCGGTGTCTTATAGCGGCCGCGTGCTCCCGAAAAAGCCCGGATGTGTCACAGCTTCTGGAGAAGTTATTTCTGAGTGGCTCTTCTTTTCTTTGGTTTGGAGACATTTGGTGCCACTTGGAGGTTATTTTGTGCCTTTAACATTTTTTTTCCTTCTATTTCTAGAAGTCTGCAATATTTAAAGGCTTTGTGCCATTTTTATAAGCTTTGTGCCATTTGGAGAGATTTGGCGCCATTTGGAGAGGTTTTTACCTGTGTTTGGATAACCTTACACACCATTGTAGTAGTTAGAGATAACTTCCTCATATTTTCGGTGTTCATGGACAAGTACTCTGGGCATCTTTGAGACCAGGAGTGGGGTTTATATCAACATTTGCTGTGAAGAGATAACATTTGTGTTAAAAGTTAAAAAAAAAAGTTTAGATAATTTAAAAAAATAATAATTCTGAATGTATTGCCCCAGGTAGTCTAGGTCAAAGAAGAAATACTTGAAATAACTGCTAATTCTTAAAGTCTTAAGTGTCTACTTTCACATGAGCCATGATGTGGTGTGGTCAAGCTGTTAAAAGTCCATCACTTCCTGGCATCATGGACTCTATCAAATATCAACAGATATTAAATGAAAACCTGACTGACTCTGCCAGTAAGATTAAAATGGGCCGTGGTTGGATCTTCCAGCAGGACAACGATCCAAAACATACATCAAAATCAACACACAAACAAAATCAACAACTGAATAAAACACCACAGAGTTGTTCTAGGAAAATATATTTACTGATGGGGTGGCATGTTCTTCAGCTCAACGTGGAGTTAACAGCACGTCCCAAAATGTTTTATTCCACTTGCAACACAGCAGCTTGGCAGCACTAACAATTTGTTAAGCGAAGCAAAGCGCTTTAGTTTAATGGTGTTCATTACTGATGCTCCGATCAGGATTTTTACAGCTGAAACTGATCCAGATAAACAGGTAAATGTAAGCTCTCTGCTCATGGTCACTGTTAACTGAATAAAATAATAGCAATGAGAAATACTGTTGATTAATTGATAAATATACAGCATAAAATATTTATTTTAAAATATCTTGAACAATAAAGAGTCCTAATTAAGAGTAGACTAACACAAAAATGATCCATATTGGGAAAAAGGCTGATAGCTTTCTAAGGAAATAGTGATCTAAGGTTAAGGTCAAATTGATATTAAATGCAACCCATAGTAATTAAACATTATTTCATTTCTCATTTTATTTATATTTTATGAAGTTATTATAATATCTATTTTTTTATATATTAAATGATTTATTTATAACTAAGCACATTTTCTGTCTTTACATTTTAGTAGTTTTATTTTTGTTTCAGTTTTAGATCGGTTCCCCAGTACAGTGTTACAGTGTATGCTGATAATATTGTGTTTTGGGGGGATAAATCAAAACATAGAAACTGGAGTTGACTTTTCTAGTGATATCTGGCAACCGTGAGTTTAAATGGAGTGAATTAGAGTTAGTGAAGGAGAGCTGCAGTGTACTGTATGTTTACAGACGGAACAGTTCTACTCTTGATTGTGATTGGTGAGGAATTATTTAATAAAGAAGTTTGATTTGAACCCACCTTGTAATGTTATTATTAATTTACTCCGCCCGAAGCCGCTGTGGCTACACGAGCAGGTGAAAGTTCAGGTCATTTTGCAGGATCAATAAAAGATGGTGGTTGTGAGATCGGAGAGTTGAGAGAAGCAGATGATGTAGAGTTACTCACTTCATCATAATGGCTTCTCTGCAGTATTTCCACACTTGTACAGTGGACTGAGGAGATGAAAAGCAGTGTGAAAGTAACTGTTGCGCGGTGTAGATGTATTTTGGACAACCTGTAGTTTTTATTCCGATTGTATTATACAACTCCGAACAGGTCACTCACACCGGTGTGAATAAATATTTATTCACAGTCGCACAAAGTACTTTTCAGTCACAATGCGAGTGAAATGGTTGCACCATAGAGCCCTGAGTTTATCTGCAAAGTTTTTTTTTCCCACTCAGCGTGATTAGGTTTAATGTCCCCGACAACCTCTGAAGTGCTATTTAGCATCGTGCTAATTTCATGATTTCCCCTCGCTCTGGAGCTCGAAGCGAAGCTAGCAACTTGAGGGCTGAAATGCTAATTCCGTTTCGGGGTTTTGGCACTACAAAATGGCGTCATCCCTGCGCCACTCTATGGTGATTGGCTGTAGTGTAGGAGCCGCTTGATTTGATCTGCAGTGGAGTTTTCTGTGAGCGGAGGACGGAATTTAAATGTCAATATCGCAGTCGATCATGTTCATTTAATCATGGACAGTCAAAATCGTAATCGCGATCGATATTCGATTAATTGTGCAGCCCTAATCTGCACTAAAGAAGTTTTGGGAGCAAGCAGTTCACATTTTCAACTATGAAGTCTGCAGGACAGACAAGTGCTACAGTGCATTTACAATAGCTCTCAGTATAGCTCTAGTGTCTAAACCAGACACTAGAGAGAGACATTAGCTGAGAGACATGAGGTCATTTCCAGTAAGGGAACACAGTGAGTATCGATACTCCCTGGTTTTTGTGGTGCGTTGTGGGGATTTTTTAGGGAGCAAAAGTTCCAGTGCACTGGAAGGATTTTGCAATTGAGACAACACTTAAAATGGCTGACTCCCTGGTCTCTTGAACCCAAACCCTAAACTCAGCAGGAAGTCAGCATTTAGATTTTTCTCTTAATTTTTTCCTCCGTTTTTTGCCATTTTCAGGCCTCGTACTATAACGTACTCCTCCTAGAGCTTTCGTCAGATCGGCATCACGTTCGGTCAGTCTCATCTACAGGCATTGACGATGCTAAATTGCGAAGCTTTTGAATTTTTGCTGCTTGCCGTGGGCGTGGCGCTCTCACAAATTTAGAAGTTTCACCATGAAAAAGGAAGTTGTTATAACTCAAACATAGAATGTCCAATCTAGGGATGTCACGATATCAAAAATCTAGTAGTCGGTACTGATACCAGCAAAAATACACGATACTCGATACCACTTTGTGTATAAATAAATAATACTTTTAAATCCTTTATTTAAACATGAGCATTATAAAAAACAGTCACATAATATAAAAAAAGCAATTAAAAAATAGATATATAATAAATATGTATTCATAAAATGTTTTTTCTTCGAGATGTTCTGAAATGAGGTCTGGTTTCGGTGTATAGTTTGGGGATCTCTGTATACATGAAGTAATTTTTGCCTGGTACCTGGGGTTGAACCGCTGAAGCAGAGGGAGGGGGAGAGGGAGAGGGAGGGAGGGAGGAGCAATCACATTTTAGCCCAGAACCTTTAGCTTGCCCTTGCCAGGAGGTTCAGACTTGGCTTTCAACAAGATAAAGAGCCAAGCATACTTCCAAATGAACACACAAATGCTTCAAGAAACTCAAAATCAGTGTTTTACAATGAGCTTAAAATGTCCTCCATGGTGGCATGGACCAGGACCCCTCGGTCTGCAGCATTACAGGAAGATTTCAGGTTAGACATTATGGGAAGAGTCTCGGTGCTGTTATTGTCTCTGGGGCAGACATCCGTTAACATTGTGACCCCTTCCCTGGAGAGAACAGCATTACAATTCTGAAAACAGTTGTTGTAAATAATAATTCACTACTTAAAGCATGTACCCGAGCTCCTGCTACGCAGTAACTAAAACTGTCTGCAACTCACGTGTTACTTCATTCTTTAGTTCCTTCTCTTAAGTGCAGAGCCTCTGTCAGATTTTGTGATTGATAAAGAAAAGCACATAAATGACAAAATACCAGTTTGAGTGCCTAGTGGTCTAATGAGGAAATGCTCTTTGGAAGCTCAATATATGCACTTATCCGTTTGCATTTTGATTTGGCTGTTAGTGCTGAGGATGTCCTTAAGGTGATGTGCTGCTTTTGGCAGATTTAGTAATTCTCTTTAGTCACATGAGCACTAATGGTTTTTCTAAATTTTTATGTAGTTTATTTTGGATAGAGGCAGAGGAAGCTCAGCAAAAGCATAAGAGACAGAATGGAGAGGACCCAGGTAAGCTATTTCTTCAGTGATTGTAGTCATATCTGAAAATGATTGGTCAGTTGAATGCAGATTGCTGAAGTGTGAGTGTCTGTGTGTGTCGTAGCCCTGCCTCCATTCTGCCCACTGTTTGCCAGCTTGGGAAACATTCTGCAGTGTGACGTGCTGCTTGGCATGCTGGGAGCTGTGCTGCAGTGGGCTATGGAGCCCAGTGGAGGACACTGGTCTGAGTCCATGCTGCAGAGGGTAAATGTTTGGATGTTTTGTTAAAATGACATGATAGTGTAGTAAATTCAACAAAATTCCACTTGCTATGCTGTGTTCATGAGCATCACTTTTTAATGACTGAGTAGTGTTCACAGTTCTGTATGTGTGTGTTGCTACAGGTGCTGCACTTGTTAGGCATGGCTCTGCTGGAGGAGCAGCAACAGCTAGAGAACATTGGGGATGACGATGAAGTTACTTTCAACTTCACCCTCAAAATCTCCCGTAAGTTTTGTACATCATCTCACACAATCTCAAAACCTCAAGCCTGTAGTTAGATCTGTGGTTCTTGTATCACAGGTCCCGGTGAAGCCCCCGGCAACACTCCAAGCATCCTGGCTCTGTTAGAGGCCTTGCAGCACGCGCCTCACTTGTAAGTGCACAAAGACATGATTCGCTGGATCCTTAAAGTGAAATTACATCTTGATTATGTTTGCAATTTGCCTTACTCTCTCTATGCGTGCACCTAATATGTCCACCAGGTGGCAACCTAGCATGTTTTACAATTCGCTCACTGAAGGTAGGCGCAACATACAAAAGATGAGCGTTTTTACCATGAAGTTTAAAGCAGTGCTGCATCAAGACCTGTTTGAAATCCAAGCAGTGCAACACCGCTCAAGGTGGCGTGGCCGGTAGGCAAAGCAGCACCTCTCACCACGGAGAAGCACAAATGCTTCACTGTCACAAAGCGGTTTTGCTGCTGATCATCTGTCGGTGGCCCTAGGGGTGTGTTGATGTGGATTATTGTGCGTATTACTTAAAAGCTGTATGTCAACATGAATATTTAAATGACATGTAAGGATTGCTTACTACACAAACTGAATTTCAATGCACTGTGATGTGTGCATTTTATTTTCCATATAGTGAAAACTGTCAGGACACCTGCACCAGGCAGAACATGTACATATAAAGGCCATGGTGTAGGCCAAGGCTAATGATGTATTGCAGTATGTACTTTGAAGAGAAACAGGCAAATTAAATGTTAGTAAAATTGTAATGCATCTTCAGTATTTAATGGTATGGTGTGTGTGTATACTTTTTAGTACACAAATGTGTTCTATTGAACATCTGCTTAGTTTTGCAGACTTTGATTGTGTGTGCATGTAGTTCTAACTGCACTGCTGTATCGTTTTCTTGTAAAAGTATTTTCCTAAATTATGTGTCTTTTTCTACACAGATGGTGGTTAGCATTAAAACGAAGCGTGAGTGCACAGCTGCTGCACCTCCCTGTGAAGGAACAGGGCACTGTCACAAGGAGGTCAGACTTTGAGCAACTTTCTATTCCACAGACATATTAACCATTACCCTTTAAAGTGTTGAAGAGCTTAAATCTACGTGTGTGTGTGTGTGTGTGTGTGTGTGTGTGTGTGTGTGTTGTAGACTGTGCGGGACAAAGACAAAGCAGAGAGAAAAAGGAAAGCTGAACTGTGCTGGAAAAAGACCATGACTCAAACATTAGAGAGCCAGAGTCATTTTATCAATAAGTACATAGATCTGCTCACGCAGGATTCAGAGGATCTGGACGCCTCAGCCTCTACATCAGCAGAGCATGGGTACCTAAGCATGCTCGTAGTGACGCAGTGTTCTTAATAAGTCAACTTGTATTGTATTCTCAATATCCAGGCAGTACATTTATGTCAGTAAATGCATGCATCAACACTTCCTTGACTTTGCTGAGCAGTTGTCTGTTCTTTGTCCTAAAAGTTCTTGCATATAATGGTGGTCTTCACATAACATAAGTAAATTCCCATCCTTAAACTCTTTATCTTGCATATTCATTTAGAGCATTTTCTGTTGGGGTAAATGAGTAGAGAGGATCCTAGGCCATTTTTAGCAATTTCCTGGTGAGTAAAAAAAGATGAACCCATTTATTCAACATTGATTATTTTAACAAATTCAGAGGTACCGTAACATAAAATTAAGGTTATAGTGTACTTGTAACCATCCGTCTCTGCTTGGTACAGCCCCAGTTCATGTGATGGTGCTCTGGTGTGTGTGGGACCTCGTCGTTGGCGTGCCAGAGGAGGAGAGAGGAGGCAGATGGAGATGTGTATCCTGTGTCACGAAGCGCAGGAGATCCTACCTGATGGCACCGCCATGGTGCTCGCTGCCTTTGTCCAACGCTCTACGGTCATGTCCAAGAACCGCAAAAGACCCCCTCACAATCCAGGTAAGGTTATGGTTTACAGTGTGCAAGTCAAGTAATTGGATAGGTTTGAGTAGCCAGTGTGCTTATTTCTGGAGGATACATGTGTGTTACAGAGAGCTGTGATCCCCTCTTCATGCACCCTGACCTGTCCTTTGGTACCCATACCGGCAGCTGCGGCCACACCATGTACTCTCACTGCTGGCAGAGGTGAGGAGTTGGGCAAAATGTTACTTCTAGACAGCCTTCTACTTAATCCCAAATAAAAAGTTTTGCTGCTTTCAAATGTTTGTGGATATAGGCAATAGATCAGCAGCTAACAGTAAATAGTTTGTCTAGAAAATAATATGACCTCTATATGAGCAATTACAAATAAATTAGCTAATATTAATCAATCAGTCTGGATGTTTTGTGACCGAAAAGTCAAAAATCTAATCTGTGATGTACAGGAAAGTCTTCATGGATGTGTGGTGATCAATAAGATGTAGATCCAAATTGGATGTGTTTGGCTTAAATATGCCATCTGCAGATATATATATATATATATATATATATATATATATATATATATATATATATATATAAATTTGACCCAATACAGTGAGCTGATCATCGACACAAAGCATGAAACAAAGCTTGCTATGTGCACTTGACTATTTTTCACTGTCTTAGATCAAGCCAGTGTTACTTTCAAAGTCTGTAAACTTATTGTGCCTCATGGGGAAGCAAAGAACGTTAACCTGATCTGACCTTAGGAGTAAGTGCAGTTCAATTCAATTTTATTTGTACAGCGCTTTTTACAATAGACATTGTCTCAAAGCAGCTTTACAGAAATATCAACATGGTATACAGATATTAAAGGAGTGAATTTATCCCAACTGAGCAAGCCACTGAGTGGCGACGGTGGCGAGGAAAAACTCCCTAAGATGTTTTAAGAGGAAGAAACCTTGAGAGGAACCGACTCAGAAGGAACCCATCCTCATCTGGGTAACAACAGATAGTGTGAAAAAGTTCATTATGGATTCATATGAAGTCTGTATGGCCTTAGGAGCAGCCAGAGAGTATCAAAAGCTAAAGAAATCAGGTGATTGAACTTGTTATATATACATCAGAATATATCCACTGGACATTATTAAAGTATAATGAGGTGGGGGTCAGAGTGCAGGCTGCTGTGTTAATGCACCCCTGAGCTGAGAGGTGTGTATCATTGAGCTTATGTGTGTTTGTGTCTGGTTTATTTGCAGGTCTTTGAATATCAATGATGCAAACAGGGAGGAGAAATATAACAGGTATTTACATACCAGTCAGTATATGTGTGTGTGTGTGTGTGTATATGTGTGTGTGTGTGTGTGTCTCTGCACCACTTAACTCCTGTCTCCCATTTTTACTGCATTTTTGTAAAACTGGAGACACTGCAGGGGGAAACCACTCAAACCCTCTAGTGTGTGAATCTCCCAGAGCTTACACATTCAAACTGAAACTACACAAGCACTACAAACGTGTGTGTGTGATTGTATTTGTGTAACAAATACAGTAACAGTAAACCGTTTTTGTGTTGATCTTGATGTATGTTTTGGATCACTGTCCTGCTGGAAGATCCAACGACGGCCAATTTGAAGCTCTCTGTCAGAGGCAGTCAGGTTTTTATTTAATATCTGTTGATATTTGATAGTCCATTACGCCATGTATCCTTTCTCTGTCACTTTGGGGTGGTAGTTACATCCATCGACTTGGATAAGCAAGTTACAAGCCATCGATAAGGGAAACCAGAGATCAAGATACATCTCAGGTTTTATTTATCTATTTTCATTTATTTATTTTAAGAACTCACTTTTTACATTCCTTCTAATAAGTTGCCTAAATGCATTCTTAAGTTCATTCTGCCTAAGGCACTCCACAAAAGCTTAGTGGAGTAGTACTCCAGCTACCCAGGAGTAGTTGATTAAAAACAGTCGAGAGTATTTGTTTATAAAACTAATTGTTGAAGCCCTAAAAAGAGCAGTGTTCCTGTGGACCTCAGGGGAAGCAGTAAGGAGCTCTGTTCATTTGAGAACTTTAAGAAAAGTAACCTGGGTGAAGCTCTTGATGAATCTGGGAGATGTTGAGTATGTGCAAAAAATTTAAATATAACATTTAAAAAGTTTAAGATTTCACAGCATGTTTGTGTGCATGTTATTTCAGTATTAATGTTCTTATTATTATTTTAAAACTTTAAAAAAAAAATAAAAAAAACACATGTGCCAGGGTGTACAAATGTTTTTTTTTTTTTTTTCCTGGTTGCGTATTTAAAATTCTTACTTGAACCGGTACATCTATATGATATATTTTCGTCATGTGTGTGCTTGTGTGTGTATTTGCACATGTATGTGCACATGTGTGTTTTCCTACTATAGGTGTTTAAGGACCCATTTCGGTACTTCTCTAAGCAGGAGCTGAAGGAGCTTTTCACACTGGAGGACACGTACTCGTCCTCCATTCGGCTGCAGCTGCAGTCGCTCCACTCGTCTGCGTGCCGCTCCGACCCTGAGCTGCAGTGCCACATCTCCTCTCTGAAGGGCATGAATGTGTTTGGCGTGTCCCGTCATGACTTGCTGTTCTCTAATGAGGATACTCTGCAGGACGAGGACAAATATGGTCACAATTTGGCCCATATCTGTTCAGCGGTGCTATATCTAGGCCATATGTGACGGATAATACCCACATGTGGCCCAAACGTACTTGCTATTTGGGATGTCTGGTTGGGGTGTGAAAATTTTAGATGCTGGATTGACAGTTATATTATTAAATAACAATATGAACAGCAAGATTATTAATTGGAGTAGCATAAGTAATGAAAATAGCAAATGTTAATATTCATAAATACAGGTAATGGGATTTAGTGTTAATAGTGCAAGAGTAAGTGTAAATATGAATCTGAAACAGATGTGGCTGTTCATCTCAGTGCTTGAATTGAAGAAAAAGTCAAAAAAATTTAGCCATGTTGTATAACATACATAAAGGGCAAGCAGGCGGAGCTTGTGTCCCCAAACATGATCAGTGCTTGCTTTGATGTACAAAACTCCTCATATGGCATAGAGCACGCACCATACAGCATTCCTCAAATCTAGGCCTAATTCTAAACCACTTTAGCTGGAAGACCCACCCACACACTGTGTGTGTCAGTGACTGTGTCTGTATGGTTGGATGATGAGCAGGTGTGTGTGTGTGTGTGTCAGTGACTCGGGTGTCTGTACAGTAAGCTGATGAGCAGTTGTATCTCACTGTCTCCAGTGTTAATGTCAGTGGCCTTCAGAAAAAAGTCCAGTGCTTCCTGTTTCATCCCTTTAGACAAACACGTTCCCAGAATGCACCAGTGAATCAAACGATTCCTCTGGATGTTTGACATCATTTGGACTCTGCACTTCAGTGGCTGCACACTGATGCACAACTTCACTAGAGGCCAGTTGAACGTCAGTGAAGCTCTTTACCATCACCTTCCTCTTCCTCCTCGCACTCAACCATGTGTTCACTAGGCTCTGGCTCGTCCTCTGGCTCCTCCCACTCCTCTAATTTTTCCTCTTTCGTCTCTGGTTCCTCCTCTTCCTCCTCCATATCCTGCAGCTGTGACTGTACTCATGAGTGTCGTGATGCGATTGATGTGTTCCTGCTGCATCTGCGGTTGGTGCCATTATTCAGCATGGATTCGGGTGTGGAAGATCTGAGGCCCATGAAGCTGCGAGCTAATGGACTGCTAGCCAAAACAGGTTTCTCCACCTCTTCTTCTTCATGCCCCTCTTCCTCACCATCATAGATGACTTGCAGTTTTTTTTTTTGGTGGGGCAGAGCAAGGACTCGTCTGCTGCAGTGAAATATACTGATTTCTGCCTACCACTATCATTGTTGGGTGTGGGGTCAGATTCATCTATAGCTCCAGTGGCAGAGGTTTAGATGCATCAGCATCAAACTCGATGCAGGCTTTTGAATCAAAGTCCACCTCTGATAATGCTTTTGGTATGTTTGACTCAATTCCCAACAGAACTACAGATGAATCTGATTGCTTGAAAGGAGAAATGTGCAAGGTCTGATTTGAGTGAGTGTGTATGATCGGATTTCTCCTCTATGATTAAACGCTCCTCATCATTTATGCTCTTAAACACTTGTCCAAAATAACTGTCCTGTCACCTGTGTAGATAAATCCATCACATGCTCATCCTTCATCTCCATCCCTCCATCCATGCTCATCATCTCCAGCTCGTCTGATCCTGATTGGGTGAGATCCACCACGGCAGGTGGGCTGAGGTTATGGCAGGGTGGCGTGGTTTTGACATCATCCATCGTCGTGTGTTGGTCTGGGCCCTGTTGCCTTGACAGCGGGAGCCAACTGGGTCCTGAGTTCTGATTAACGCTGTCCATCATGAGGCTGTGCAGCTGTGACTCGGCCTGGACCAGGTCCTGCGCTTTCTGCACACGCTGGTCACTGTAAATACAACACATACAAATACAACAGCACGGCACACTCTTCAAAAAAGAAATTGCAAGCATTCTAGCAAAAACTTTCAAAAACAATTCCTCTATTGAGAACTGCCCTCCTGCTTTCTGGACTTTTCTTACTCAGCAAGAGAAAGAAAAGAGAAACTTCAGCTCCGGTACAACCGACCTTTTACTACGCATAGAACATCTCTATTTGAGGAAGAGTAAGAAAACATATAGTTAAAAGTAAAAATACTAAAGTGTACCGTACCCCTAAAGCTGATTGTTTGGTGGGGAGGTGTGTCTGATTGCTTATTCGGAAACAATCTGAGACGCTGTGACATTTATTTCTTCTGGTTTAGTCAAATTCAGATTAATGTTGTTTACAACACAGACAGCAGAAAATCCAGGTGGAGGAGTTTCAGTTTCTGACACTGTGGTCTCAATATCTTTAGAACGAGGAACTGAACTCTCCATACCTCCTGAACCACACCCTGATCACAAGCACTTGGTACTAATGGGCTAGGGGTTAGGCTTTTGGAGTTAAGGGGTTAGGGGTAGAGAATATGAGTTAGGCAGTAGGAAATTACCTCTGTTACAGTGTTGGTGGACTTGAAATGTGGAGTTTGTGGAATATCAGTAAGACTGTAATTCCCAGAATGCACTGCATGAGATGAGAGTGAGGAGGGTACAGGATTCTCTGCAGTGCCAGTGTACACCTCAGAGCTCTGGACTCGAAACTTTACATTCTGAAACCCTGTAAGACAGAATTGTGTCCATAGCACATTATCAGTCTTACCCTGTGTGTGTGTGTGTGTCTGTCTGTCTGTCTGTGTAGTCACTTCTTCCATAAGGCATGTGTTGAGCCATGGCTGATGGATCATAGGACCTGCCCGATGTACGTGTGTCATCCTCAAATCCCTCAGAGTAGAGGTGAGGTGTGTGCGTAAATGGATTCATGAGAGTTTCTCATCTCTCTATAGACGGATGTTGAGGAGCAGCACATGTAGACGGTCACTTCTGCTCTGCATTCGTTTCCCAGCAGCACTGAGTACTTTCACACACACTGTGACTCAGTCTCCAGCATACACCCCAACTCCGAGTCTCTCACACAGCGATGCTGCCTTTTCTGGATATGAATCTCTGCATGCAACAGAGCAGCTGGGTCCTGCTGACCACACACATGAAGGTGAGAAGTGCGCATGCACACACACACTGTGTTTCAGCCTGCCTTGCTGAATTCCAGAAGCTGCTGCTAATAAGCTAGTTTGTTCACTGTGTGTGTGTGTGTGTGGGGGGGGGGGGTATTATTTTGGAAGCACACACCTGTATTTGGACTAAACATACTAGCATGACCACAAAAAGATTCAAGATTGTGGCTCAACTGACGAGAGGCCATAAGGTTTGTGAGAACGCTGATATTCTTGTCCTGGGTTCGATGGAAACATGGTGTCAGGACGTGCGCTGGTCTCTCAATACAGTTTCCTCTGAAGCCCAGGATTTGGTTTTACTATACACTGAAGACATTTGGGTTTGAGATATGTCGGTCATTTTTAGGACATTCCAAATATGTTCCAATATTTTCGATCATTTGAAAAATGGGTAGGTTTAAACACAAGGTGCCATATTTTAAGTTGTTTGACCAGAATTTAATTTCCTAATATTTACATTTAAATGTGTTAATCAACTCCTATTCATCATTTGATCTCAAGCCCAAATGTTTCCCGTATATAGCAAACCAAAAATAATTGCCCTTGCTGTTCTAATACTTTTCTCCATATAATGGGAATAGCTCAGCAGCGGTGTTCTTCACAGTGGCTGACAGTTTTTGGTCTTGGTCTTGTCACTGAGTTGACCTGTGGAGATCCAGGGCAGGTTTCATGGTGATTTTCTCTGGCAGGTGGGGCATCTTCAAGTTACTTGGTTACAGTTATATTTCTATAGCACTTTTCTAGACACTCAAAGTGCTTTACACTGGGAGGAGACCACTAGTGCGTATCCTCCACCTGGATGATGGGACAGCAGTCATAGTGCTCCAGATCTCCCACCACACACCAGCTATTACTGGAGAGGAGAGAGTGATGTAGCCAATTCAGAGATGGGGATTATTAGGGGTGATTGAGAAGGCCAATGAGGGAATTTGGGCAGGACACTGGGGTTATACCCCTACTCTTTATTTTATTTTATTTTATTTTATTTTATTTTTATTTATGTTTTATATTTTTAATGACCACAGAGAGTCAGGACCTCAGTTTAATGTCTCATCCAAAAGACAGTGCTGTTTATACAGTAGTGTCCCCGTCACTATATTGGGGCTTTAGACCCCACACAGACCACAGGGTGAGCCCCCCCCCTGCTGGTCTCACTATTACCACTTCCATCAGCAAGCTTAGTTTTCCCCAGGAGGTCTCCCAGTACTGGCCAGGCTCAACCCTGCTTATCTTCAGTGGGACGCCAGGCAAGAGCTGTAGGGAGAGATGGCTCTGGTTATGTATTTCTGCATTCAGTGATGGACTGGGAACCTGTTTTCTCGTAGCTGCCCTAACTGTTTAGGAGGGCATGCTCCTCAGTGCAGAGGTACACTTCCATATGGAGGCTCTATTCAATGGCTGTACCCTGTGCTGTGATTGGCTTGCAGGTTTGGAGGCAGTGTGTTTGAAGTGCCACTGCACTACGATAACCCCGCCTTTGAGAGTGAAACTCGCAGCTAGGAGACCAGCAAAACACACTGTGACTGTAAACACACACACACACACACATGCGTACATGTTCACATACACTATACATACATTTACAGTCACAGGTTTGGATTTAAAAATGCATTTTATTTCATTTCTGTGTTATTTAATGACCTCATGCTGTGGTTAATGGGAGGAAAATCTCTCTTCTCTTTTATCTCTGGGGTGTGTGTACTGGAGAAACACACAGTTCACCAGCTCCCTCTGCTGGACATGTGTTGCATTACCTCTCTCTTTCTTGCACACACAGTCAGTATATACTGAATTTGCCATGTGACAGGTGTTCCTGGTTCAGTATGGGTGGAGCTTATGTGAATTTTTTTTCAACTTAATCATGTGACATCCGTTAGCTTTTCTTTCCACTTGTTCAGCTTGATCATCTATTTAATGCTGTATAGCGACTGCTGGGGAGGTAACGTTAATGTTCGCTATGTTAACTAGTGCTGTGGGTAGGTGACGGGCTAGCACAGCTGATATTACTAAACTATTATACTGTTTAATTATAGGCAGGCTTTTATGCCCACAAATACTAAAGAAATAAAAACAGAAGCTAGTGGTAATGTTATACAGTTCAGATTATACTTAAGCTCCGCCCTCACTGACTCAGACACGCCTGTCAATTGGCACAAAAAGCTTGCTATTTAAAAATAAATAAATAAATAAATAAATTCTTAGAATTATTCTAATTTTACTAACTATTTTACAAAATATCAAAATGTGTCCTTTTATGTGTGTGTGCTTCACAACGTGGCCTTATTGGTATCTTCTGTACTCTATGAACTACTGATCTGAACTGTTAAATAAGAGGTGTAATTTTAATCAAATTATAGTGATATGAAAATGTAAACTGTAAATAAAGTCTCTTTTTATCATGAATGTGTGTGTCCACTTGATCCCTTGGCATGAGCGGGGATATTTATCTAGAGTATCAGTTATTATATGAAGTCTGTAGTAACAGCATTTCTCTGAAGATGATTTAATGGAGCTTGTGTTTAGAGTGTAACTTGTACTTTAGCTTTCTTCATTTTCCCAAAATTTAACACCAGATACTTCACAGTACACGAATACCACATGGAGATACAAACTTTATAGTTGACATGAGGGTAACACTGTTTACACAAGGGTAACAGGCTTGGCACTGAGGTAACACTGGTTACACAAGGGTAACAGGCTTGGCACTGAGGTAACACTGGTTACACAAGGGTAACAGGCTTGACACTGAGGTAACACTGGTTACACAAGGGTAACAGGCTTGACACTGAGGTAACAGGGTTTACGACCTTTAAGTGTAGAGATCTGATTAATTTTATGTACATATGCGTGTTCATGGATAAAAAAACGTACTGTCGTGTCTGCTCAACTTTTTTTTTGATGAGGGATATGCAAATTGAATTTAAATTCACTAGTCTTACTTAAATTTCCTATATTAACTTGTAGATTTTAATTATAAATATATTTTCTAATTATTATAGTCTCTATTGTATCACTGGAACAATGGCCCATATACACTCAGCTAATCATGTGACAGCAGCACTGTACATGAAATCATGCAGCTACAGGTCAATAGCTTTATTAATGTTCACATCAAACATGTATTATTGTGTATGGGGAGGACCGGGTGGGTGTGAGACCCAGTTTCTGTCCCAGTCTGGCCCGGCTCCTTCAGGAAATACTTTATCTGATGTGTATATCAGCTGCTTATTTCTTCTTGGCCTTTACACACAGTAAAGGTTTACTGTGCTGCAGTTCTACATGTCTTTATACTTTTGACCATTAGGGGGTCTCCAATGTAAACCCTTGAGAAATTAAACATTTTCAACACATCTGTAATAAAGCTGTAACTTTTGGGGTTTTGAGGGTTTTTTTTTTGAGAGTTTTTTCAGGTTTGGAGGGTTTGAGGGGTTTTTGGACTGTTTTGGCGTGTTTTGGGGGTTTTGAGTTTTTTAGCATTTCGGAGGGTTTCAGAGGTTTTCTGAGTTTTTTTTAGGGTTTTGTAGGGCATTGGAGTGTGATGATCATGGTGACAATGTTGACGATGTTGATGACGACGATGATGTTGACGATGATGATCATGATGACGATGATGGTGACGATGATGATGATGACAATAGATGATGACTATGACCATGATGATGACAATGTTGATGACGTGATTATTATGATGATGACAATGACGATGATATGACGGCGATGATCGTGACGATGATGATGATGATGATGATGATTACGATGATGGTGACGACGATGATGGTGATTATGATTACGATGATCAGAACGATTATGATTATGATGATGGTGACGACGATGATGACTGTGACTATGATGATGACGGCAATGAGGGTGACAATGATGGCAATGATGACAATGACGATGATTATGAGGACGGTGATGGTGGTAATGGTGGTGATGATGGTGATGATCTGAAGTCTTTATTTTCTCCTACAGCGTGTATGAAGCAGTGCTGCACGGAGCAGATGACAGAATGTCTGGACTGGATTATGGCTGAATGTAAGAATTTGTATTCAAAATTTCTGCAGAGTATGGCGATCTCCTTCATACAGAAGTCAGATGGTTGAGTAGGAGTAAAGTACTTCACCGTTTTATTTCCTTGGTGAGTGAAATTACGGCTTTAATGGAACTGGGGGGGGGGCGACACTAACCTGTTGTCTGATGGCTGCTTGATCTTGCATTCTTGGCTGATGTGACAGAGAAACTGAATCAGCTCAATCTTCAGTTACAAGGTAAAGACAAAACCATATGTGATATGATCAGTGCTGTGAAGGTATTTAAAGCAAAACTGTCATTTTACCTTCAGCAATTGAAAAACAAAAGATTGCAACACTTCCCGTCATTGGTAAAGATAGAAAGAAAGCCATGCAAATGCAAGCAAAGTTTTGGATGTACTCGAGTATTGTGACCTCCTGTCCAGGCTTGGGCAGGAATCTGAGGAAAGGTTCAGTGATTTTGAAAATCTTGAGATATGTGTGGCATTTGTTGCCAAGTCTTTCATGGAGATAGACATGGATCACATTTCAAAGCAGATGGCTGAACAAAAGTTTAACTATGTGCTCTTCTCATCAGCAGACCATAGGCAACAGCTAAAGGGTGTTTCTGTCGTGGTAGTAGTTATCACGTGGTATGTAGTGGTTATCACATTTGCTTCACACGCAAAAGGTCCCTGGTTCGAGACTGGGCAGAAACAAGCTAGCAATTTTGAACTTTGCTTTAATAACTGACCGGTTGTCATCACTGTAGGATCAGGTCCTCTAGGAACAGCCGGAAAGCGAGACCTTGGACAGAGCAGATTTCCTTCTTTTGTGCCTTTGTAGCAAAGCAGTTAACATTTGCTTACAAAATGAAAGGGAGTCTCTGGTTTTCTACAGAAAGTGGAAGCCTGGCTCTTTCGTTGTTCAGTAAGACTCTGTGCGTGACTGGAAAATTTTCCATAAAGTACTGGTCGCCAAGTTCACCTATCAGCGAGAGGTCTACGCCCGAAAAAGGCTGGGAGCGGTTTCCCTTCCATTGAGCTTTTGGTGCAAGGCAGATAACAGCTGCTTGCAAAATCACAGGCAGTCTCTGCTTTTCCACTGAATGTGGGAGCCTGGCTCTTTCCTTCAACAAGAAGACAAGAGTAATGATTCGCTTGATTCGAGGGGTAGGGGTAGACATGGCCAGGGAAGAAGAGAAACAATACAGAGCAGCAAGTAGTTACACAGACTCCTGAATGTTCTCAATAACCATACATTTCATGTAAACACCAACCATAAAAACTGAAAATATATGTACACACTGTATTTCACAATAATTAACAATGGTCAAGTCCATCAATAACGCAAATGTCCAAGTCTGTTAAGTTCAGTACCCCAACTAAACTTTCTAAATCTTACGGTTCGGTCCCCATTTGGGCGCCACTCTGTAGCGTGGTACCTTATGGGGTTTGGACGCCAGACAGTTCAAATTAACAGTCATTTATAACTTATAATTTGGACATCACTCAGAATAAGGCTACTCAATTCTTACAAAATAAGTTTATTATTATTTATGCAATAAACATAAGAAAATACAGATCGTTTCAGTCATAGAAACTGAAATAATGAAAACCAAAAAGTTCCCCTACGTGGGATTAATAAACGCACCCATAAGGAAACAAGGCTCTATTCATAAAAGAAAATTTTCACACACAAAAGGCAGAAAAAAAAACATTTAACCCCAAAATAATTCTTAACCAAAACAAAAAAGTTGTTCACTTTAAAAGTTGCACTTCAATGGCGGTGATTTAAGCGTACGGGAGTTTGTGAACCCGAAAGCATGGGAAAGAGCAGTCAGATTCCGCTTAACACTCGGAGTTCTTTACAGCCAGTAACATCCAACGATTTAAACATACTGGTTCTCCACAAAAGTATTAAAGAAAGGATCTCAAACCCGTGATGTTCCTCCGAACCCTCAAAACTCCGCTCGCTCGTTTATTCACCTTGGCAGAATATTCCCGAAGTGTTCGTCAGCCTCCTGAATCAATATCCACAAGGTTATAATCCACAGTAAGAGCATTAGCATGGTCCTTGGCAAACGCACACCATCAGTTCCGCCATTCCCACCTGGCTCTCATTTCCGCGTCCCGCTTTCTCTCACCTAGTCACCTGTTCTTTTTATTGCTTCCTAAGACCCCACCCTTCTCTTCATCTCTTTTTTTTACTTCCGTTAATTAAAACACCATGGAATGGAATGGACTCCGCTTCTGTGTCAATAAATGGTAAAATGGTAAATGGCGCACTTATATCCAAAGTGCTTTACAGTGTGTCTCATTCACCCATTCACACACCAGTGGTAGCAGAGCTGCCATGCAAGGCGCTAACTTGCCATCGGGAGCAACTTGGGGTTCAGTGTCTTGCCCAAGGACACTTTGGCATGTGGAGTCATGCTGGCTGGGAACCGCCAACCCTACGATTAGTGGACAACCCGCTCTACCACCTGATCCACAGCCGCCCCTGTTACTGTGCAGCTATCTGTTACAAATGAATGGGAAAATATCCTTGGCATCCATGCAATTCAAGGATGTTGTAATTGGTAAGTTGTGATGTCAAAAGTATCTGTACCAAGTTGATACTAAAATTTTAAAAAGAATGATACGATAAGTTTTTTTTTCAGTATCGGCTGTACCAAGTATTCTTCTGCTTTCTGATTGACTTTCTTTTGTAAGTATTAATTAACCGTGATTTCCACTCAGCCATCTTACTGGAATTTGTGTAGGTTAGGAATAAGACTGAGGATGGAGTTGTACAGTTTTGTAGTGTGTATCGTTTGTAAATATTGTTAACTTCTTTACCATAGCCATGCTGAGGGAGGTGTTGACTAAATTAGAGATGGTGCTGGACCAACAAACCAATGAGATTGCTTCAACTACAGGTGTTCCAGGTGCAGTCTTTGGATATTGATGAAGATTTACTGCCCTGCAAGATCTTCCTCAACTGCATAGTCTGGAACAAAGGATGCAACAGAGCCCAGATTGCAAGCAAAAACTGGTGATAATTTTTTTCCTTTTTTTGTTAACAATTGCTTGCACAATTACACAGCTACTGAGAGTGTTTGTTTTCTCAAGGTGACACACTTTGATATGAGGGAACAGTTATGACCTAATCTTTGTTAGAGGAGCAAAACATGGAAAGCACACAGGGCAGGGTAACTGCAGGAGTAGTGAGAAGCACTGACACAGTTGACAAGGCAATACATGCTTATTAATTATTTATATTTTATATTATATTATTGTTTTAAAAATCATCGGTTTCGGGTAAACTGGTTGGTGCTTATTGACGGGGTGGATGTGCGTGACTGCATCTGGTGCATATTGAAGAGGGTGACTGCTAACTCCCTGGCAAAGAATCTCAATTGGAGGGGAGTCAATGGAAAGACTTCACTGTCCGCTCTCCAACTCGGAGAGGTCGTGATTGGTAAGTATATCTGTTTACATACAGAATTAGCTGTCTTTCTCAGATGATATGTAAGGGGTAATCCACGGCTAGATGTACATTAAACGATCTTAGTGCATGATGTGGAGGAAATGCACCACTCGTTCAAATCGTTTAATGCACACCTAGCCATGGATTACCCCGCCTATACCATGGTCTTTCCACAATTAATAAAGTTAAAGCTGTCATTGATTTTAGAAGCTCAAACTTTGATTAGAAGTTTAAAATGACAGTTAATTTCTATTAGTTAGGTCATTAGATCTGGAATTTTGCCCAATATAAATCAGACACAGAGATAAAGTAGTGTGATGAGATTACATTTATTTGAATGAATTGACAGATATCTATCAGAGACAGAGAGATTAATCATGTATGAATTTCCTGCATCATGTGCCTCTCAGCAGTCAGTCAGTGTGTTTACATGGACCACAATAATCCACTGTTAACCCGATTAAGCCGATACTTTGATTAAGAAACTACCATGTAAACAGCAATTTTTAATTACCTTAATCTGATTAAAGTCAAGTTACTCGAAGTAAGCACTAATCGAATTAAGACATGTGGAGTACTCCTGTTTTAGTCGCATTATCAACGTGTATTACAGACATGTAAACACCTGAATCACATTATTAACGTCATGTGAGTTTTCACCTCATTTTGCGACAGGACACGTACACACACGGCAGTGCTCAACATTTTACAGCGAACAAGAGAGCATGGCTGCGTCCCAAACCGCATACTTGCTGACTATAGGCCTGTAGTGGGGAAAATACATCTATCTCGGCTACTATAGAGACGCTAAGTGCACGGTTTGGGATGCAGCTCACGGCTTCAAGCAGTCGTCTATTTGCACGTACAGCATGACAAATAAATAACTGCGCTTAAAGCGTTCATAAAAAAATTAAATAAAAACACCCAAAACTGTATACTATACCATAACGAAGACGAACTGTATGTTGATGCGTGAAATTCTGGAGGGACATCAGACGGCGTGGCGCGGTGATGTAATGATGCGGGCTGTTAATCTAATTATGTTCTAAAACATGTAAAACGGGAACATGACAGGAGTATTCTAAAAGCGACGCATGTAAACACCTTAATCACGTTATTATCTTACTCAGAGTAAGGTCAATAATTAGATTACTGCTGTCCATGTAAACATAGTCAGTGTTGCGCAGCAGTAGTGTAGTAAAACTGAGAGTTGAATTACTTCACAAACAGTGATGGTAACACCTCATTGCTGAGAAATATAATGTAACTTTTCACCAGCAAAGCTATATTTTTTTTTAAGTTGCAGACAGCGCCGGCAAGAAGTGTCTGTGTGTATGAATGTGTGTTCACGAATGTCTCTGTTTGCTCGAGTGTCTGAGCGTGTGTGTGTGTTTGTGTGTGCATGTAGGCTGCGTGTTGATTTAGAAATGCTCACAGTGATCAAACTGACTGGAACTACCTGTGCAATAAACGGTTATAATGCACACCTTCCAGCCAATCAGAATCCAATATTCACACTGACCATGGTATAAACGTAATTAATGCTTAAGATTCATAATAACCTTACGATATGTATTGCTTTCTTCCAATGTTCATAGAAACCTCTTCACGGCTAAAGCTGCAGAGATGGAGGTTGAGGGGACCATGAAGAGGTAGCTCCAGCTGGTGTCAGATCGAGAGTGCGGGTGCAAGAGAAGACTTTTGAAAACTTTTGCAAAAAGAAGGTATTTAGAGTGTTTTAACTGTGGTGTCTTTGTTAATTTGTTAAAATGTTCATATTATAGTCTATTTTTGATTGTTTATAAAAGTCCTTGCTGTTTTTAAATGGTTGAATTTATTAATTTTTTTTTTTTGTGTGTGTGTGTGTGTGTGTGTGTGTGTGTGTGTGTGTGTGTGGGGCTGGGTGGGTATACAGTTGCGGTCGGAAGTTTACATACCCCTTGCAGAATCTACAAAATCTTAATACTCTTAACAAAATAAGATTGATCATAAAAATCCTAAGTTTCTAATTTAGTAACGCCATGAATAAGCTATTTCATATAACAGAAGTTTACATATAGTCCACAAGATAATAGCTGAATTAATCAAAATTACCCCATTCAAAAGTTTACACACATTTGATTCTTAATATTGTGTGTCGTTACCTGAATGATCCACGACTCTTTTTATGTGTTATGATAGTTGTTCATGAGTCCCTTGTTTGTCCTGAGCAGTTAAACTGCCCACTGTTCTTCAGAAAAATCCTCCAGGTCATTCTCATACTTTGCTTTTCCTGCATATTTTAGCCCTTTCCAGTAGAGGTTATATGATGTTCCGATCCATCTTTTCACACTGAGGACAATTGAAGGACTCGTACACGACTATTCCAAAAGGTGCAAACATTCACTGATGCTCAAGAAGGTAACAGCATCCATTAAGAGCCTGGCTGTAAACGTTGTAAACAGGATGATCATGTAAATTTTTTTGTCTTCTGGGATACTTCTTCTATGCTGTATTAACCATCTTTCTGTAATAAACCTTTTTCACCTCAGAGGACGAGTCTGCAAGTGTTGTCTAATTTCCACGACACAACTCAGTTTTTACATTTCTTTATTTTATTTTTAAGAAAAATAATTAAAATTCAATAACCTTTTGACTGTATGAGGTACCCGTAAATGAGAAAAAACATAGTACTACTTTCATAAAATGTCATGTGCAGCTTGATGGTAATTATAGTAATGTATAGTAATTCTGAGTCTTGAACAGTAAACTCTCAAGTGTCGTTGTCATGTCACAGCAAACCAGCGACTCCGTTTCCCAGAATGCACCTCAGACTACAAACATGGCAAACACAAACTACAACTCCAAACCAACACACCGACATTGTTAACAGAATACTAATCAGACAAACCTGTTACCAATGAACCTACTACATTAGAGAAGGAAATACTGGATGTGAAGTGCAGTAGTGCTAGTGTGTGTGAATAGACTGTCAGTTTAGATACTGACCCAGAACACTACTAACATGCAGTGCTTTCTTGGGGTGGTGATGAAGTTGGAGTAGAACCGGTAAGAAAGATATTAGAGAGAGGCTTCTTTACACTCCTGAGGATGTTCAATTAGAACCTGCACCAAACTCACCTGATTCAAGTCATCAGCTAATTAAGCGGCCTGCACGAGCTGAGGTGGGTGCTTTAGAGCAGATAAAACACCAAATGTGTTAGATAAGAGTTCAGAGATTGTGTTCTAGACACATGATTTAGAGTGAAGACTTAGGCTTAGACCTGAGCTTTGGAGTTATTCTGATTATAGGTTTCAGTGAGGAAGTGACTGAAGTTAAGGAGAGGAACTGAGAATAAAGTTATAGTCTTTCTGAGTAAACAGAATAAGGCTATATTATTGTTACCGGGGGGGGGGGGGGGGGGGGGAAAGAAACTCATAGTAGCGCTGATGATATACATATACATGACAAAAACTGCTAGGAAAAAGAACTCAGAACATTTGCTTAACCTAATACGTTTTTTTTTCCATCTGCACATAATTATTTTAGCAGTTGCTTTTGCAATAAAAAGACTTAAAGTCGAGGGTCCCTGTAAGTATCTATGGAGAGAGAGAGAGAGAAAGAGGAGTAGTGAACCATTGACATCATGTACAGCGTTAGCATGAAGGTGTGATTGACAGTTTTTAGAAATCACTTCCTAATCCTATGCTAAGATGAATACTACTAGGCTACTACTCTAGTAATAATAATAACAATAAGGAGAAGAAGAAGAAAGATAGATTAAAGGGTGAGGAGTAAAATCAGTATAAAGTGGGGCTGTTTTGTCTTCAGCAATAATATCTAGTGCTAATAAGTAATTTGTCAACAACATTGTATATATCTAGTGCCTGGTAATCAACCTCCTCACCTGGTGAGAGGACAGTCCACTCATCCTCACATTTCACACAGTATGGATAATAATGATAACAAAAGGAAGTAAAGCTAAATGAATGTTTTAACTGAGAGTAATACTTTGTACCCATATTTCCAATTGAATAGTAGATTGCACACAGTTTTTGCTTGTTACGTTTAGACCCGAGGGGATTGCAAACTTCAAAAGCACCATCGTCATTGCACCATCGCAAATGCTGAGGATCATCAGCCATAGTCCGTTGTAATACAGTGTCTTTATGCTTTTGGTAAATATGACATCTAAAGGACTCATACTTTGAAAAGGTCCTCTGACAGTCATTAAGACCAAGTTGATTACTCTGGTAACTGGAGTAGTTAAAACAGTAAGTTTCAAAACATATTGCTGAAGAAAAATCAGAGTGTTCTTCAAATGAGATGGATATGTTGAATTGAAGACAAAATAAGCACAAAATGAAGCAAGAGCCCTTTCATCCACACTGCTAGCCCAGCAGATCTCTATACCATCGACTTTGATGACTGCAGTGACTCTTCTTGTAAACACAGTTTTGCAGTCAGTGACTTCTGGTACTTGCAGCGGTAACAGCAGACTTTCTATGCCAGCGACCTGCCTTCGAGCCTCAGCTTCATTAACTGTTTTTTAAAGGATTGGGTTTTTTTCACTGTGGAAGTTCACTACAACTGTAGAAGTTGTAGAATAAATTCCCCATGAACAACACTGACTGGAGCACATGCCAATTAAGTTGATGGACTATTAGCAAGTTATTGTCATGCATTCATATAAATCCAACAATTATGTTTTTCACTATTTAGCTGTCTTTTTACTTTAAGGATCTAATAAACTGCATATATGACATGATTTTATTTACAAGTATCATGTTTGTGATTTTAGGTTATTCGTCATTTAGTACAGCTTTTGACCATTAAATCAAAACAGACTTGTGATTTGATGACATAATGCTTATTTATTTAGAAACAGAAGTACCTAAATACAAATATGCTAAATACTTTATATTTTTATATATAAATAACCAGGTGAAAAAGAAGACAACCTTCCAATTGTGAAACTGGTTATTAAAGCCCTTAATTAAGTGTATTGTCCATGCAGTGTGCACAGATGTCCTTCTCATCTAGGGATAAAATGTTCCGCTGGCCCTTTAAGAAGCAGGAATGTGAGTTCCCGTTCTGCCCAGGAGTATCGCGAGAGTTCACCTGCGAGCAGCGCGATTTACAACGCGATGCAGGTGCTTCTTATGAAGTGTGAGAACCGGGAAGTTCTTGTGCATGAAGCAAGACTTTAAGTTTAAAGTCACAGTGGAGCCACTGAGCAGTGAGATTAAGCGTACTCGTCAGGCTTACATCTGAAGACCAAACATCTGTGGTGAAGTTCATCGCGGAGTGGTTATGAAGAAGCTCGTGAATATGATCTGTCATACGGTTGTATAACTCCGGTAAGTAGACGAATGTGAAATAACGCCGCCTCGGTAAAGTGTAGCGAGACTCAAGGTGTTTTTCCAGTCGCTGAAATCCCATGTCCTTCACTACAGAGTATGGTTGATCATCAAGCGCCAAAAACTCCAATACTTTCTGAGTAATTTCTAGAGTTTTTGTGCTGTCGGATTATCAGATATTTTTAAATTATGGATAGATGAAAAATAGCCTTTCGGTATCGGCCGATACATCGGTGCATCTCTAGTTAAAACCAAGAATATAATGGGTAATTGCATATTTCATTTTAATTGACCCCCCCCCCCCCCCTTTTTTTTTTTTTTTACTGAAGCAGCCTTATATGGTCTTGCATGTGTACAAATATTATATTTGTATGTGTATGTTGTATTTCCTACTGTCGATAAGGAAAGGGAAAAGGAGACAGACTTATATTCTTGGTTGTACAAAACCACGCTGTAACTTCAATTCAGTTCCATTTTATTTGTATAGCGTTTTTTACAATAGACGTTGCCTCAAAGCAGCTTTACAGAAACATATAAACACGGGATACAGATTTTAAATGTGCGACAGTCAACACTGGAACCAGCAAAATTATGGATGGATGGAATGTTAGAAAAAGAGCAGTAAAAAAGGTCAATGTAATGCTCACTTCATTTGGAAGTCATTTAGGAGAAAATGATCTTGGTGCTGCAGTGCAAGATGACGAGATAACTTCATCTAATATCCAAAATGTTGCTGGTGGCACATATCATTATTTTGGTATTCTTAAAGCTTTGTCCAAAACCATGGAAAGAATCTGGTCTTATGTTCTAGAGAAGTATGAATTCGAACTTCAACTGAACATGGATGTCTTACCACTGTTTAAAAGTTCGTCTCTGTAGTTTTGGCCAATTATAGGGTTACTGCAGGGTTATACTAAGAAACCAGTTGTCATTGCTCTGTTCTGTGGTAAATCAAAGCCAACATCACAAACTGGTGAATTTGAAAGATCTAGTCAGTGAACTGCAAGGGTTAAGCAAGGGATTTGCCATAAATGGGAAGCAATTTTTCCTAAATGTCACATCTATCCTGTGTGATGCTCCAGCTAGAGCTTTTATAAAGGGAATTAAATCACATACTGGTTATTCAGGTTGTGACAAGTGTATCCAATCTGGTGTGTACATCAACCATAGAATGACCTTTCCTGAGATCAACAGCCCGTGTAGGACTGATGAGTCTTTTATCAACATGTCTGATGAAGACCATCATACTGAAACATCTCTTTTAAAAGCTGCAGGAATTGGCATGGTATCATGCTTTCCACATGATTACATGCACCTTGTATGTCTTGGTGTTATGTGAAAACTGCTGGACTTATGGCTTGCTTCAGGGCCTTTATGTTGTCTTTTGTCTGCTCGCCAAAGTGTTATAATCTCAGACACACTTGTTAGCTTGAGACGTTATATTCCTGAGGACTTTGCTAGGAAACCCAGGCAATTCTCAGAAAGACTGAGGTGGAAAGCAACAAAATTGCGACAGTTTCTGTTATACACAAGTCCAGTGGTTCTTCTTGATGTGCTGTCATAACCAATGTACAGCAATTTTAATTATCTGTTGCTATCTTTATACTCTCCAATCCACTCTTTGTATAATTCTTAATGACTTTGCTCACAGTTTGCTAGTGTCATTTGTAAAGCATTTTAGTGAGTTGTATGGTCCTGAATTTGTTATCTACAATGTACATGGGCTAACCCATCTTTCTGAGGATGTCAAAAAACATGGAAGCCTTGACTTCTTGTCTGGGTTTCTGTTCGAAAACTTCCTGGGATAAATAAAAAATTTTTTTTGAGAACTCCACACCATCTCCTATAACAGGTTATACGGAGACTTTCAGAAATGGACTGTTTCATGGTAATTGCTGAACATTTGGATATGAAAATTGTCTTGAAAAACAACATGAAAATGGAGCAATTGCACCGGATTTTAATAAAGTTGATCAGTTCCAGGAGGTTGTTCTAGGTAGCACTAGAGTTCATCTATCATGTATGGGAGAAAACTGTAGGAATTGGAGGCTGCTTTGGTGTAGTAATGAATATTCTTCAATGTCAGGAGAAAGTAAAGTGCTTAAAACACTTATCTAAATGAAAAGCTTACAGCACCTAGTAGTCCCATTCAGTCTCCCAACCAAGAACTAACCAGGCCCAACTTTGCTTTGCTTCTGAGATCAGGCTTTGTCAGAGTGGTATGGCTGTAAGCAACAGATGCCACCTAATGGGGCCTATTTAAATAGTATAAGCAAACATCTGACTGACTGACTGATTGACTGACTGATTGACTGACTGATTTATTGATTGATTTTCCTTCATTTCTACACAATCAGTCTGACTGTGAATTGGTGGAGTCCATGCACTTCTTCAAATAAGACAGGGTGCTCACTCACACCTGATTGTCATCCCGTTGATTGAAAACACCTGACCCTAATTTCCCCTTCAGACTAACTGCTCATGCAGACGCCAACAGTGTCTGCACCATGCACGCTTCCTTTACAGAATGCGCTTAAGCAAGGTCTTTACAAGAAAAATAGGGTCCAAACCCACATGGGCTGTGCACAGCGGATAGGCAGCTCATCACCTTAACCTCTTGCTGACATAGCTCACGCGTATGAAATTACATCCCGGTGTGCGGAGCAAAAAAGAGGTTTCGGTGCAGGTTCTTTGCCCCTGTCGTCTGGACTGCGGAATGCGTTCTGCGTTGACGGACCTCCAGAGACGCAAGAGCCTTACAGCAGCTGTGGCCAAAAAGCATTGAAATACAGCTCACGGTCGTGAAACACGTAGCCACAGTGCTAGCTCTTCACATTTCTCCACCCTCTCTAGTGCCAGCTCAGGGACGTGTACAAAGCTTCCCGGTTGTAGGCCTTGTAGGTGTGAGACAGACTGCAACAAAGCCAGACATTGCTGGAAAGAGGAGGCAAAGTGAGAAGCTTGCGACGAGGATGGGATTCGAACCCACGCGTGCAGAGCACAACGGATTAGCAGTCCTTCGCCTTAACCTCTCGGCCACCTCGCCCGAGGCCCGCCCCGTTTAACGAAAACTATGCAAATGAGGGTTTCATGTTCGCCGACTAGATGACTGCTTCTCAAATAGATTTGATTCAAGTCTTGGGGTATGAGCTGTGCCGTCATATAAACTGAAGGGTGACGATGCGGCGAGACGGCCCAAAGGTCTCACAGAACGGGACAACTCCATAGTCGAGCCGTCGCAATGCAATCCAATCCTTGGGCGGCTAGGTACCGACTACCTATGGACTGCCCGTACCAGCGAGTTAAATTTCTTTGGAAAATGTAACTTTTACCCGTGACCCTGAGTAGGATTACGCGGTATAGAAGATGGATGGATGGAAATGTAACTTTTATCCTTACCTGGATATACACAACGACTGTGGAAAAGGGGGGCACGAATTGCGACGTTCGTGAGGCAGCATGCTACGTGGTGTATAGCATGAAAGCGTGGGAGAAAAACCTGCGCAAAGCCTTTGGAGACGAGACATCACCCACTGTAAGCTAACGACCGTGGCGGCGGTGGGATTTGAACCCACGCCCCCGAAGAGACTGGCGCCTAAATCCAGCGCCTTGGACCACTCGGCCACGCTACCCGCAGGCCGGCGTGGTGGTAAACCCGTTCGTGGTAAGAAGGTGACCGGGTCATTCCGCCGGACGACAAGAAATCTGGCATGGGCGCGACAAATGGGCTGTTGTGAGACTCGAGTGCCTTTCGCTTAACCAGCTCTGGCGGAGACATCTAACCATTTCCAGCTGAAGACAGAGCTAAGGCCTGGTCTTTTGGACGCGATTCGTCTAGGCTTAAGACCCCATGCTCCACGGTCACATCGGTAGTGTTTGCGGAAGAGCTCTTCTGCCATGACCTTACATCCCACTTACGGTGGTGCTTGAAAGTTTGTGAACCCTTTAGAGCTTTCTATACATCTTCATTACCGGGACCTAAAACATCGTAAGATTTTCACACAAGTATCAAAAGTAGATAAAGAGAACCTAATTACAGAAACCAGACAAA
The DNA here is from genome assembly GCF_001660625.3 of Ictalurus punctatus. Taxonomy (NCBI): domain Eukaryota; kingdom Metazoa; phylum Chordata; class Actinopteri; order Siluriformes; family Ictaluridae; genus Ictalurus; species Ictalurus punctatus. The sequence continues at coordinate 2,044,047 of NC_030427.2, read as the reverse complement.
AACACTACAGATGGTCAGTCATTTATGAAAATGATCCAGTATTGCATACCTGTGAGTGGCAAAAGTATGTGAACCTTTGCTTTCAGTATCTGGTGTGACCACGGTGTGCAGCAACCACTGCGAACAAACGTTTCCGGTAACTGTTGAACAGTCCTGCACGTCAGCTTGGAGGAATTTTAGCCCATCCCTCATTACAGTACAGTTTCATCTCTAGGATGTGGGTGGGTTTCCTCACATGAGCTGCTTGCTTCAGGTCCTTCCGCAGCATTTCTACTGGATCAAGGTCAGGACCTTGACTTGGCCATTCCAAAACATTGACTTTATTCTTCTTTAACCATCCTTTGGTAGAACGACTTGTGTGCTTAGGGTTGTTGTCTTGCTGCGCGGCCCACTTTCTCTTGAGATCCAGTTTACGGACAGATGTCCTGACATTTTCTTTTAGAATTTGCTGGTATTATTCAGAATGCATTGTTCCATCAATGATGGCAAGCCGTCCTGGCCCAGATGCAGCGAAACAGGCCCAAACTGCAACGCTACCACCACCATTTTTCAGAAATGGGATAACGGTCTTATGCTGGAATGCGGTGTTTTCCTTCCCCCAAACATAACCCTTCTCATTTAAACCAAAAAGTTCTAGTTTGGTCTCACCTGTCCACAAAACGTTTTTTCGAGTAGCCTCGTGTCTTGTCCATGTGATCTTTAGCAAACTGCATGCAGGAAGCAATGTTCTTTACGGAAAGCAGTGGCTTTCTCCTTGCAATCCTGCCATGCACACCACTGTTGTTCAGTGTACTCATTATGGTGGACTCAGGAACATTGACATTTGCCTACGCGAGAGAGGCCTTTAGTGGCTTAGAAGTTACCCTGGGATCCGTTGTGACCTCGTGGACAATTACATGTCTTGCTCTTGGAGTGATCTTTGTTGGCTGACCACGCCTGGGGAGGGTAACCATGCTCGTGAATTTCCTTCATTTGTACACAATCTGTCTGACTGTGGATTGGTGGAGTCCAGGCGCTTTAGAGATACTTTTTCATCAACTTTTGCATTTTAATGTAAACAATCATATTTCGTAATATTTTGGGTCAGAAACATTTCATAGTACTATATTATGTGTAAATATGTGAAAAGAATCAAATTGGAGTAGGTCGGGCAACTGATTATATGAGTTTGTTAGAAAAACCACTTTCCTTTGCTCCTAGCGCCTTCTCGTTCGCTGTATAGCGTTTTGAGCGGATAAAGATCACAAGTGTGTAAGGGGACACAGAATGAATGCAAACTAGTTTTGTTATTGTACTTTTGATGAAAAGTGACTTTCTAGACATAAAATGTCACTTTTTTCACCTTATCATACTTTTTCATCAACTTTTGCATTTTAATGTAAACAGTCATATTTCGTAATATTTTGGGTCAGAAACATTTCATAGTACTATATTATGTCTAACTAACTTGAGACGTGAACTGATCAAATGTGACGTGACAAAAGAAGAACGACTCGGATCGGGAGGTGAACTAACAGACTGCTAATGCTAAGCAATTAATCAATCATTTCTGTTTCTCATAATTCGGCCTCGGTTGCATTAGCCTATAGTTTATTTTTTATTCCAAATGTGATCAATGTTTGCGTAAGTACTAGAGGTGTTGGGGAATTTAACATGTAACATTTTAACTTTATTCTGCTGAAATGAACGAAATGATGCAAAAAAGAGTCGTTCATTTTGCTGAACGAGATTCAAAGATCCGAGTCAGTAAAATGATCCGAACTGTCTTGTGTTAAGTATGCAAGTCTTTGAACGTAATTTATTTATATATATATATATATATATATATATATATATATAGATAGATAGATAGATAGATAGATAGATAGATAGATAGATAGATAGATAGATATTCGGATATATATAGATATTCGGATAATGGAAGTCCACGTATTGATATGGAGTATTGATATCCACGTATTGATGGAGTTTACCTTGTTTTATTTTCATGAGAGATGATGAATTTCAGGACGTTGTACTGTATTTTTTTTACACCTTCTGATATTAATTCATCTTGTGTGATGACTAGTAAAGTTAAGATCGGTTCACTCATGCTGTTCTTAAGTCGCTGTGCTTGTGAGGTTGTATGTGTGAAAGCACATTTTAAAGTTTGTCTTTGTTTTTAATACAGCACACAGATTCTGAAGAAGAGTTAATCAAGGGCGTGACTGTTGGAATCAGTACAGTTGTGGATGACGTGATGGACCCTATTCCGTGTGACTGCGGTGATGTAGCCCTTGTAATGGAAGAAGTTGTCGTTCTACGCAATCTTGGTGATGTACCAAATGCATTTGTCAACTTGATGGGATTGCTTTATGCACGTAACATAAACTACCCCACAAACTTCAAATACACCTTTGAGGTGATTCAGAGGCTGTTCATGAACATCGGAGCTGATGCCTGCAGTGCACGAGTACATTCACTTAAAAATAATCTGCTCAAGTAGAGATGGTGTTATGCATTTCTTGCAAGAGAGATTTCATGTGGTGTTGTGTTGTGTATGTTACAGTTTCTATACCTAAACAGCATGACTTCAGTTTTGTTGTATATTTTCACCTTTAAACACCGGGCAATTGAAATGTAATGTTGTTAGGCAAAAACAGATTTCTGCTTGCTTTTTCTGTTTATTTTGAGAAATTCATGTAATTTCAAGTTCTGCTCACGCCCGAGTCTGCTGACACGCACAGCCAAGCTCCGCCCATGCCCAAGGTTCACCTGGTAACCTCAGAGCCTCAGCTTCCCTGTTCAGCTGCGGTCGTCGCTCAGCCTCCCTGTTCAGCTGCGGTCGTCGCTCAGCCTCCCTACGCCGCCAAGAACACCGGGCAGTTTCCTGGCTCTGTTTGGGACATTCAGCCCAGGGGGCCGGGGCCGCCAATGAAGTGGGATGACTCATGGCACTCGGGGGGGGGGGGGTTCTGTCACGATTCCCCCTTGAAGCAGCGTGCTCTAAGCGTGAATGTGCGAGCACCTGCTTTTCCGTTGTTGACTGTAATGACATCTGGACACGTGTGTTTTGTTTATGTTTCTGTCATGTCTCCTCCCTGTTCTGTCATTGGCTGGGATTTCACGTGGGTCTGAATTGCTCTCAGCTGCTAGCGGTTTAGACGCTGATCATGTCCGCATATATACCACACGCCTCCCAGCACACAACGCGGAAGATTAAATGTTTAGAGTTAGTTTAGCTCGTGTCATAGTCATAGTCATAGTCATAGTCATAGTCACGGTCCATGTTTAGAGTTAGTTCGCGCTGGATTATCCGCTTCCAGTCCCTCGTCATAGTTCGTTTCTTGTTTTGTTTATCGACCCTGTTTTCCGTGACCACGACCTAGATACCTGCCTTGCCCCGTGTACGCTTGTTTGCCAATCGCCTGACCTCTTGCATGTTTATGGATTACGTTTTGGATCACGTTTTGAATTTGTCTGCCTGTCCCTCTTTCAAATAAACAACTGTTCATCCTGCACTTGCATCCGTCCTATCTCTGCTCCGTCACGATACGTGACGGTGACCTGCTCCAATATGACATTTTGTACATAATATACTTTGCAGGTTTCTGATGTAAAATGATACGAAATAGGATTGTTTACATTAAAATCCATTATATGATGATAATGTATGATAAAGGGGAAAATGTGAGATTTGCAGTCTAGAAAGTCACTTTTTCTCAAAAGTGCCCTGACAAAGCGTGTTTTCATTCCTTCTGTGTGTGCAGACACACGGGGGCGCTACACTATACAGTGAGTTTCACGCCGCTGGGAGCAAGGGAAAATAGTTTTTCTAACAAATTCAGTATCATATGTTTCACATGTTCATGATTTAATATGATTCTTTGACATGTTTCTGACTCAATATTAGATGTTTAACTTGTTTACATAAAACCCACCCCATTTCTCCAAAAGATGTTTTTTTTATTATTATTATTTAATTAAATTATTTTTATTTTTGCTCATGCAGTATAAAAGAACAAAGTAATGGTACTTAAAAAAAAAAGTAAATGGTTATTATATCAACAACAAAAAATCAAATGTAACAGATGTGCATTGTAAAGGTTTCAGCTCTACTCAGTGAAAATGGAGGGGACATAACAGGTCTTAATACAGATTATAACCCAGATCTAAGTCTAATCAACACTTACATCTAACCACAAAGTTACGTTGACGCTGACGTGAGGAACAGATGCAGGAGTAACAGAAGTGGGTGGGCTCGTCGCAGTGCATGGTCTTCTTAAAGGAGATAGCCTCCTCACGGGGGTTGGTCTTATAGGAGATAGCCTCCTCACGGGGGTTGGTCTTATAGGAGATAGCCTCCTTACGGGGGTTGGTCTTATAGGAGATAGTCTCCTCACGGGGGTTGGTCTTCTTATAGGAGATAGTCTCCTCACGGGGGTTGGTCTTCTTATAGGAGATAGCCTCCTCACGGGGGTTGGTCTTATAGGAGATAGCCTCCTCACGGGGGTTGGTTTTATAGGAGATAGCCTCCTCACGGGGGTTGGTTTTATAGGAGATAGCCTCCTCACGGGGGTTGGTCTTCTTATAGGAGGTAGCCTCCTTACGGGGGTTGGTTTTATAGGAGATAGCCTCCTTACGGGGGTTGGTCTTATAGGAGATAGCCTCCTCACGGGGGTTGGTCTTCTTATAGGAGGTAGCCTCCTCACGGGGGTTGGTCTTCTTATAGGAGATAGCCTCCTCACGGGGGTTGGTCTTCTTATAGGAGGTAGCCTCCTCACGGGGGTTGGTCTTCTTATAGGAGGTAGCCTCCTCACGGGGGTTGGTCTTCTTATAGGAGGTAGCCTCCTCACGGGGGTTGGTCTTATAGGAGGTAGCCTCCTCACGGGGGTTGGTCTTATAGGAGATAGCCTCCTCACGGGGGTTGGTCTTATAGGAGGTAGCCTCCTCACGGGGGTTGGTCTTATAGGAGGTAGCCTCCTCACGGGGGTTGGTCTTATAGGAGGTAGCCTCCTCACGGGGGTTGGTCTTATAGGAGGTAGCCTCCTCACGGGGGTTGGTCTTATAGGAGATAGCCTCCTCACGGGGGTTGGTCTTCTTATAGGAGGTAGCCTCCTTACGGGGGTTGGTCTTATAGGAGGTAGCCTCCTCACGGGGGTTGGTCTTATAGGAGGTAGCCTCCTCACGGGGGTTGGTCTTATAGGAGATAGCCTCCTCACGGGGGTTGGTCTTATAGGAGATAGCCTCCTCACGGGGGTTGGTTTTATAGGAGATAGCCTCCTCACGGGGGTTGGTCTTCTTATAGGAGGTAGCCTCCTCACGGGGGTTGGTCTTCTTATAGGAGGTAGCCTCCTCACGGGGGTTGGTCTTCTTATAGGAGGTAGCCTCCTCACGGGGGTTGGTCTTCTTATAGGAGGTAGCCTCCTCACGGGGGTTGGTCTTCTTATAGGAGGTAGCCTCCTCACGGGGGTTGGTCTTCTTATAGGAGGTAGCCTCCTCACGGGGGTTGGTCTTCTTATAGGAGGTAGCCTCCTCACGGGGGTTGGTCTTATAGGAGGTAGCCTCCTCACGGGGGTTGGTCTTATAGGAGGTAGCCTCCTCACGGGGGTTGGTCTTATAGGAGGTAGCCTCCTCACGGGGGTTGGTCTTATAGGAGGTAGCCTCCTCACGGGGGTTGGTCTTATAGGAGATAGCCTCCTCACGGGGGTTGGTCTTATAGGAGGTAGCCTCCTCACGGGGGTTGGTCTTATAGGAGGTAGCCTCCTCACGGGGGTTGGTCTTATAGGAGATAGCCTCCTCACGGGGGTTGGTCTTATAGGAGATAGCCTCCTCACGGGGGTTGGTCCTCTTATAGGAGATGTTCTTCTTAAAAGGGATGAGAATCTCAAAAAGGGGATGGGCTTCTAAAAGGGGGTGTGATTCTCAAAGGGGATGGGCTTATTACAGGAAAGGGTGTGATTCTTAGAGCAGATAGGCCTGGTAAAGGGGACGGGCTTCTCGAAGGACTTCTAAAAGGCACCTCATGCTCATCACCACCATTTTGCTCCTCCTCATGCTGGTCAGGCATGTGGACGTCATCCTCGTAGTCACTCTCCACGGTGTTGTAGTACAGCTCGTCGGCAGCAAACGGCGGATCAGAAGATGTATCCTCCCTCCGTGTTCCTGTATCAAAAGAGATGAAGAGACAGTGAGACACATCTGCACATCTCGTAAAAGAAACCAGAAAATCCTCCCTCTAAACTGTCCTTTTCACAAAACGTATTTACACAAGTTAATGGTAAATTACTGTCATCTTCCTATAACGGTGCATACATCCTCAGTATCTCCGTTCTAGCTGCATGTAGAGGTGTTCGATACGGGTGCTACAGTGTCACGACTTCACCGTTAGTCACGGCATATAATCACACACTTACCTCACTGCTCACTTTCCCCCTTGCCAACAAACAGAATAAAACACATTTCTGTCTATTACTGTTTTTTTCTGATCTCTAACGGTTCTTATCCCTTTTATGTCCATCTGTGGCTCCCCAAAAACTCTTCCCACCCTCTTTCTCCTAAATCACACAACTCCTAACTTCATCACACATCGACGGCTATGAAGAACAAATCATCGCTGACCAGAATTAAACCAAACTACTTTATATTTTGCCTAAGCAGCACTGCACACTGGTCAGATTTATGATTATTTATTTATTTATTGCTCAGTCAGCTGCATTTCCTCACAGCATCTCTCTCTCTCTCTCTCTCTCTCTCTCTCTCTCTCTCTCTCTCTATATATATATATATATATATATATATATATATATATATATATATATATATATATATATATATATATATATATATATATATAAATATAAATAATATGCTGAATTTTTCAGTAAAAACATTTTTTAATGTAAGAAAACATAAAAACCAAGCAGTCAGGCATTAGCATTGATGCATTCTGCCCCATCTGAGTCCTACTGTACTTTTACTGCTCCATGTGTCAGTTTTAGTCATGAAGCATTGTGATTTATCTAGCATGAAGTATCTTGTAAATAAGGTTTAGAAAAATGCTATATAAATAAAGATTTAATTCCCACAGAGATTACATTTACAAATATTTAAGCGACGGTAAAAACATTTTGAAGATAGTCATAACAACCACTGTACTCACCTGTTTTTTCCCAATCTTTTTACCTGTTCCAATCCACTGTAACGACACTTTACTACGAAATTTATTCTTTAAATCATTATAATAATCATTATTAGTATGGTGGCTCAGTGGTTAGCACATTTGCCTAGCACTTCTGGGGATGGAGGTTCGACTCCTGCTTCCACCCTGTGTGTGTGGAGTTTGCATGTTCTCCCCGTGCTTCAGTGGTTTCCTCCGAGTACTCCAATTTCCTCCCCAAGTTCAAATAGATTAGATTAGATTCCACTTTATTGTCATTAAGCAGTTTGTGTGAGATTGTTCACATTCACCCCATTAATTATTTGCAATATACCACAAGTCACATGTTCAACAGGATGTTGTATCATCTGACTTTCCTGAAAATCATGTGAAGAAGAAAACCATGTTTAAAATCATTAAAACCATTAAAAAATTTTTATAACAAAACTTAACCCTGTTGCGTTCAACCCTGTTTCTCATTTAAGAGCAAAATGCAGCCATTTTCTGCAAAGAAACATGATAAAAATGAGATTGATGCCCGAGATGGATGAACCTTTTTTTGAATGATTAAATGCATGTTTTCTTATATTTGCTCTTCATTCATTTATTCATTCATCTTCAGTAAACGCTGCATCATGATCGGGGTCGAGGTGGGTCCGGAGCCTATCCTGGGAACACTGTGCGTGAAGTGGGAGAAGTCATCCTTGACGGAATAACAGACCAGCACAGGGCACCACGCACACACGTACAGTGCATATGCATTAATATCAATTTAGCTATAACCAACCCACCTATTTGTATGTTTTCAGTCAGTGGGAGGAAACCAAAGAACCCAGAGGAAACCCACACAAACACAAAAACAAGAGAATATGCAAAACTCAAGACCCAGACAATAACCCAAGCTCAGGATTGAACTCAGGCCCTGGGGAGGTGAGGAGGTTGTCTAGGTTGTTTCTAGACAACCTATCCTACAGGGAACCTGGACCTGGATGGTGGATGACAGGGTGCCAGTCCATCGCAGGACACACACACACACACACACACACACACACACACACACACACACACACACACACACACACACACACACACACACACACACACACACACACACACACACACACACACACACACACACACACACAACGGACACAACGGACACACTGGACATGCCAATCAGCCTACCATGCATGACTTTGGACTGGGGGAGGAAACCGGAGTACCCGGAGGAAACCCCCACAGCACGGGGAGAACAGGCAAGCTCTGCACACACAGGGCAGCGGCAGGAAACGAACCCCCGACCCTGGAGGTGTGAGGCAAACCCTCTGCCTAGCGTTACAAGGGTTAAATTCACCACAATCATGAAATCAGCCCGACCCTAGATAGTATACCGTGTGTACTTCAGTATGTAGTACCTTAGTGTTCAATTTGAAACGTTACCTAACTTTTTTATCTTGAACAGAAATGACAAATAAGTAGCACAATATTTCATGTCATTGAAATCCTTAAATTTATCACCGAGTGCTTTTCCACACGTGTGCGCAGGAGCTTCCGACCAATCAGAGTGATGCATGCACTGCTGTAGTGATTTGTAATTATTTATAAACACTAAATGTATATGATGTTGCTATTCGACGCAATGATGAAAATCACATCACTGAGGGGTTTACATCCATCCATCCATCTTCTATACCACTTATCCTACAAGGGAACCTGGAGCCTATCCCAGGGAGCATCAACCATAAGGCGGGATACACCCTGGATGCGGGGCACATACACATATACATTCACACACCCATTCATACACTTTGGACATGCCAATGAGTCTACCATGCTTGTCTTTGGACTGGGTGAGGACACCAGAGTACCCAGAGGAACAAATCTTTAATATGTTTCGGGAACAACGAGAGTTGTCTCAAAGTGTGATTCATTCATATTCAACGAATCTTTAATATGATTCGGGAACAACGTGTTACCTCGGAGTGATTCGTCCATTTTCAACGAATCTTTAATATGATTCGGGAACAACAAGAGTCGTCTCAAAGTGTGATTCATTCATATTCAACGAATCTTTAATATGATTTGGGAACAACGAGTTACCTCGGAGTGATTCGTTCATTTTCAACGAATCTTTAATATGATTCGGGAACAACGAGAGTTGTCTCAAGGTGTGATTCATTCATTTTCAACAAATCTTTAATATGACTCGGGAACAAAAAGCTGTCTCAGTGAGTGATTCGTTCATTTTCAATGAATCTTTAATTTGACTCGGGAATAACGAGTGTCTCAAAGTGTGATTCGTTCATTTTCAACGAATCTTTAATATGATTCGGGAACAACGAGTTGTCTCAGAGAGTGATTCGTTCATTTTCAATGAATCTTTAATATGACTTGGGAATAACGAGTGTTGTCTCAACGTGTGATTCTTCTCGTCATCCCAGCGTGTCCCTCAATCAACCACAACATCACTGTACAGCTCGGCTCACTCACACTCATGCCAACCAGGACGGCCAGGAACCTTGGGGTGATTCTTGATAATGGCTTGACCTTTGCAGACCATATCTCAGCAACTGCAAGGTCCTGTAGGTTCATCCTTTACAACATCAAGAAAATCCGACCCTACATCACCAAACAGGCTACACAGATTCTAGTCCAGGCTCTTGGCTCTTGTTATCTCTAAACTGGACTACTGCAACTCACTGCTTTCAGGCCTCCCAGCCAGCTCCATCAACCCCTTCAGATGATTCAGAATGCTGCAGCGCGCCTCGTCTTCAACCAGTCCAAGAGAACCCATGTCACACCCCTCTTCATCTCCCTCCACTGGCTTGCTGTAGCTGCCCGCATCAAGTTCAAGGCCTTGATGCTCACCTACAAGACCTTGTCAGGAACAGCACCCTCCTACCTCAACTCTCTCCTGAAGGCCTACGTTCCCTCTCGCAATCTGCGATCGATTAGCGACCGACGTTTAGCAGTTCCAACTCCAACTAGGTCCCTTTCCAAAGCCTTCACTCTAACTGTTCCTCAGTGGTGGAATGCACTCCCAATATCAATCCGGACTGCAGAATCTCTCACCATCTTCAAAAAACAACTAAAGACCCATCTCTTCAAAGAACACCTAACAAACTCATAAAATAAATAAATAAATAAATAAATAATGCACTTACACCTCTTCTCTGCACTTTGCTTCTTCTGGAATCCAATTAATAGATCTCGTATGGTCGCACTTATTGTATTGTTCTCTGCTTGATATCGCTCTGCTTGTATCTTTCTCATTTGTAAGTCGCTTTGGAGAAAAGCGTCTGCTAAGTGAATAAATGTAATGTAAGGTAAATGTAAATGATTCATTCATTTTCAACAAATCTTTAATGTGACTCGGGAACAGCAAGTTGTCTCAGAGAGTGATTCGTTCATTTTCAACAAATCTTTAATATGACTCGGGAACAACGAGTTGTCTCTGAGAGTGATTCGTTCCTTTTCAATTAATCTTTTATATGATTCGGGAACAACGAGTTGTCTCAAACTGTGATTCGTTCATTTTCAACGAATCTTTAATATGATTCGGGAACAACGAGTTGTGTCAGAGAGTGATTTGTCCATTTTCAACAAATCTTTTATATGATTCGGGAATAACGAGTTGTCTCAGAGAGTGATTCATTCATTTTCAAGGAATCTTTAATATGATTCGGGAACAAGGAGCTGTCTCAAAGTGTGATTCGTTCATTTTCAAGGAATCTTTAATATGATTCGGGAACAACGAGCTGTCTCAAAGTGTGATTCGTTCATTTTCAACTAATCTTTTATATGATTCGGGAACAACGAGTTGTCTCAGAGAGTGATTCGTTTATTTTCAAGGAATCTTTAATATGATTCGGGAACAACGAGCTGTCTCAAAGTGTGATTCGTTCATTTTCAAGGAATCTTTAATATGATTCGGGAACAACGAGCTGTCTCAAAGTGTGATTCGTTCATTTTCAAGGAATCTTTAATATGATTCGGGAACAACGAGGTGTCTCAAAGTGTGATTCGTTCATTTTCAACGAATCTTTTATATGATTCGGGAACAACGAGCTGTGTCAAAGTGTGATTCGTTCGTTTTCAACGAATCTTTAATATGATTCGGGAACAACGAGTTGTCTTTGAGTGATTCGTCCATTTTCAACAAATCTTTTATATGATTCGGGAACAACGAGTTGTCTCAGAGAGTGATTCGTTCATTTTCAACAAATCTTTAATATGACTCGGGAACAACGAGTTGTCTTTGAGTGATTCGTTCATTTTCAACGAATCTTTAATATGACTCGGGAACAACGAGTTGTCTCAGAGAGTGACTCGTTCCTTTTCAATTAATCTTTTATATGATTCGGGAACAACGAGTTGTCTCAAAGTGTGATTTGTTCATTTTCAAGGAATCTTTAATATGATTCGGGAACAACGAGCTGTCTCAAAGTGTGATTCGTTCATTTTCAACGAATCTTTTATATGATTCGGGAACAACGAGTTGTCTCAGAGAGTGATTCGTTCATTTTCAAGGAATCTTTAATATGATTCGGGAACAACGAGTTGTCTTTGAGTGATTCGTTCATTTTCAACGAATCGTTAATATGACTCGGGAACAACGAGTTGTCTCAGAGAGTGATTCGTTCCTTTTCAATTAATCTTTTATATGATTCGGGAACAACGAGTTGTCTCAAAGTGTGATTCGTTCATTTTCAAGGAATCTTTAATATGATTCGGGAACAACGAGCTGTCTCAAAGTGTGATTCGTTCATTTTCAACGAATCTTTAATATGATTCGGGAACAACGAGCTGTCTCAAAGTGTGATTCGTTCATTTTCAACGAATCTTTAATATGACCCGGGAACAACGAGTTGTCTCAGAGAGTGATTTGTTCATTTTCAAGGAATCTTTAATATGATTCGGGAACAACGAGCTGTCTCAAAGTGTGATTCGTTCATTTTCAAGGAATCTTTAATATGATTCGGGAACAACGAGCTGTCTCAAAGTGTGATTCGTTCATTTTCAAGGAATCTTTAATATGATTCGGGAACAACGAGGTGTCTCAAAGTGTGATTCGTTCATTTTCAACGAATCTTTAATATGATTCGGGAACAACGAGCTGTCTCAAAGTGTGATTCGTTCATTTTCAACGAATCTTTAATATGATTCGGGAACAACGAGTTGTCTTTGAGTGATTCGTCCATTTTCAACAAATCTTTTATATGATTCGGGAACAACGAGTTGTCTCAGAGAGTGATTCGTTCATTTTCAACAAATGTTTAATATGACTCGGGAACAACGAGTTGTCTTTGAGTGATTCGTTCATTTTCAACGAATCGTTAATATGACTCGGGAACAACGAGTTGTCTCAGAGAGTGATTCGTTCCTTTTCAATTAATCTTTTATATGATTCGGGAACAACGAGTTGTCTCAAAGTGTGATTCGTTCATTTTCAAGGAATCTTTAATATGATTCGGGAACAACGAGGTGTCTCAAAGTGTGATTCGTTCATTTTCAACGAACCTTTTATATGATTCGGGAACAACGAGTTGTCTCAGAGAGTGATTCGTTCATTTTCAAGGAATCTTTAATATGATTCGGGAACAACGAGCTGTCTCAAAGTGTGATTCGTTCATTTTCAACGAATCTTTAATATGATTCGGGAACAACGAGTTGTCTTTGAGTGATTCGTCCATTTTCAACAAATCTTTTATATGACTCGGGAACAACGAGTTGTCTCAGAGAGTGATTCGTTCATTTTCAACAAATCTTTAATATGACTCGGGAACAACGAGTTGTCTTTGAGTGATTCGTTCATTTTCAACGAATCGTTAATATGACTCGGGAACAACGAGTTGTCTCAGAGAGTGATTCGTTCCTTTTCAATTAATCTTTTATATGATTCGGGAACAACGAGTTGTCTCAAAGTGTGATTCGTTCATTTTCAAGGAATCTTTAATATGATTCGGGAACAACGAGCTGTCTCAAAGTGTGATTCGTTCATTTTCAACGAATCTTTAATATGATTCGGGAACAACGAGTTGTCTTTGAGTGATTCGTCCATTTTCAACAAATCTTTTATATGATTCGGGAACAACGAGTTGTCTCAGAGAGTGATTCGTTCATTTTCAACAAATCTTTAATATGACTCGGGAACAACGAGTTGTCTTTGAGTGATTCGTTCATTTTCAACGAATCTTTAATATGACTCGGGAACAACGAGTTGTCTCAGAGAGTGACTCGTTCCTTTTCAATTAATCTTTTATATGATTCGGGAACAACGAGTTGTCTCAAAGTGTGATTTGTTCATTTTCAAGGAATCTTTAATATGATTCGGGAACAACGAGCTGTCTCAAAGTGTGATTCGTTCATTTTCAACGAATCTTTTATATGATTCGGGAACAACGAGTTGTCTCAGAGAGTGATTCGTTCATTTTCAAGGAATCTTTAATATGATTCGGGAACAACGAGTTGTCTTTGAGTGATTCGTTCATTTTCAACGAATCGTTAATATGACTCGGGAACAACGAGTTGTCTCAGAGAGTGATTCGTTCCTTTTCAATTAATCTTTTATATGATTCGGGAACAACGAGTTGTCTCAAAGTGTGATTCGTTCATTTTCAAGGAATCTTTAATATGATTCGGGAACAACGAGCTGTCTCAAAGTGTGATTCGTTCATTTTCAACGAATCTTTAATATGATTCGGGAACAACGAGCTGTCTCAAAGTGTGATTCGTTCATTTTCAACGAATCTTTAATATGACCCGGGAACAACGAGTTGTCTCAGAGAGTGATTTGTTCATTTTCAAGGAATCTTTAATATGATTCGGGAACAACGAGCTGTCTCAAAGTGTGATTCGTTCATTTTCAAGGAATCTTTAATATGATTCGGGAACAACGAGCTGTCTCAAAGTGTGATTCGTTCATTTTCAAGGAATCTTTAATATGATTCGGGAACAACGAGGTGTCTCAAAGTGTGATTCGTTCATTTTCAACGAATCTTTAATATGATTCGGGAACAACGAGCTGTCTCAAAGTGTGATTCGTTCATTTTCAACGAATCTTTAATATGATTCGGGAACAACGAGTTGTCTTTGAGTGATTCGTCCATTTTCAACAAATCTTTTATATGATTCGGGAACAACGAGTTGTCTCAGAGAGTGATTCGTTCATTTTCAACAAATGTTTAATATGACTCGGGAACAACGAGTTGTCTTTGAGTGATTCGTTCATTTTCAACGAATCGTTAATATGACTCGGGAACAACGAGTTGTCTCAGAGAGTGATTCGTTCCTTTTCAATTAATCTTTTATATGATTCGGGAACAACGAGTTGTCTCAAAGTGTGATTCGTTCATTTTCAAGGAATCTTTAATATGATTCGGGAACAACGAGGTGTCTCAAAGTGTGATTCGTTCATTTTCAACGAACCTTTTATATGATTCGGGAACAACGAGTTGTCTCAGAGAGTGATTCGTTCATTTTCAAGGAATCTTTAATATGATTCGGGAACAACGAGCTGTCTCAAAGTGTGATTCGTTCATTTTCAACGAATCTTTAATATGATTCGGGAACAACGAGTTGTCTTTGAGTGATTCGTCCATTTTCAACAAATCTTTTATATGACTCGGGAACAACGAGTTGTCTCAGAGAGTGATTCGTTCATTTTCAACAAATCTTTAATATGACTCGGGAACAACGAGTTGTCTTTGAGTGATTCGTTCATTTTCAACGAATCGTTAATATGACTCGGGAACAACGAGTTGTCTCAGAGAGTGATTCGTTCCTTTTCAATTAATCTTTTATATGATTCGGGAACAACGAGTTGTCTCAAAGTGTGATTCGTTCATTTTCAAGGAATCTTTAATATGATTCGGGAACAACGAGCTGTCTCAAAGTGTGATTCGTTCATTTTCAACGAATCTTTAATATGATTCGGGAACAACGAGTTGTCTTTGAGTGATTCGTCCATTTTCAACAAATCTTTTATATGATTCGGGAACAACGAGTTGTCTCAGAGAGTGATTCGTTCATTTTCAACAAATCTTTAATATGACTCGGGAACAACGAGTTGTCTTTGAGTGATTCGTTCATTTTCAACGAATCTTTAATATGACTCGGGAACAACGAGTTGTCTCAGAGAGTGACTCGTTCCTTTTCAATTAATCTTTTATATGATTCGGGAACAACGAGTTGTCTCAAAGTGTGATTCGTTCATTTTCAACGAATCTTTAATATGACCCGGGAACAATGAGATGTCTCAGAGAGTGATTCGTTCCTTTTCAATTAATCTTTTATATGATTCGGGAACAACGAGTTGTCTCAAAGTGTGATTCGTTCATTTTCAACGAATCTTTAATATGACCCGGGAACAACGAGTTGTCTCAGAGAGTGATTTCTTCATTTTCAACAAATCTTTTATATGATTCGGGAAGAACGAGTTGTCTCAGAGAGTGATTCGTTCATTTTCAAGGAATCTTTAATATGATTCTGGAACAACGAGGTGTCTCAAAGTGTGATTCGTTCATTTTCAACGAATCTTTAATATGATTCGGGAACAACGAGTTGTCTTTGAGTGATTCGTCCATTTCAACAAATCTTTTATATGATTCGGGAACAACGAGTTGTCTCAGAGAGTGATTCGTTCATTTTCAACAAATCTTTAATATGACTCGGGAACAACGAGTTGTCTTTGAGTGATTCGTTCATTTTCAACGAATCGTTAATATGACTCGGGAACAACGAGTTGTCTCAGAGAGTGATTCGTTCCTTTTCAATTAATCTTTTATATGATTCGGGAACAACGAGTTGTCTCAAAGTGTGATTCGTTCATTTTCAAGGAATCTTTAATATGATTCGGGAACAACGAGGTGTCTCAAAGTGTGATTCGTTCATTTTCAACGAATCTTTTATATGATTCGGGAACAACGAGTTGTCTCAGAGAGTGATTCGTTCATTTTCAAGGAATCTTTAATATGATTCTGGAACAACGTGGTGTCTCAAAGTGTGATTCGTTCATTTTCAACGAATCTTTTATATGATTCGGGAACAACGAGTTGTCTCAGAGAGTGATTCGTTCATTTTCAAAGAATCTTTTATATGATTCGGGAACAACGAGTTGTCTCAGAGAGTGATTCGTTCATTTTCAAGGAATCTTTAATATGATTCTGGAACAACGAGGTGTCTCAAAGTGTGATTTGTTCATTTTCAACGAATCGTTAATATGACTCGGGAACAACGAGTTGTCTCAGAGAGTGATTCGTTCCTTTTCAATTAATCTTTTATATGATTCGGGAACAACGAGTTGTCTCAAAGTGTGATTCGTTCATTTTCAAGGAATCTTTAATATGATTCGGGAACAACGAGCTGTCTCAAAGTGTGATTCGTTCATTTTCAACGAATCTTTAATATGATTCGGGAACAACGAGTTGTCTTTGAGTGATTCGTCCATTTTCAACAAATCTTTTATATGATTCGGGAACAACGAGTTGTCTCAGAGAGTGATTCGTTCATTTTCAACAAATCTTTAATATGATTCGGGAACAACGAGCTGTCTCAAAGTGTGATTCGTTCATTTTCAACGAATCTTTAATATGACCCGGGAACAACGAGTTGTCTCAGAGAGTGATTCGTTCATTTTCAACAAATCTTTAATATGATTCGGGAACAACGAGCTGTCTCAAAGTGTGATTCGTTCATTTTCAACGAATCTTTAATATGACCCGGGAACAACGAGTTGTCTCAGAGAGTGATTTGTTCATTTTCAAGGAATCTTTAATATGATTCGGGAACAACGAGCTGTCTCAAAGTGTGATTCGTTCATTTTCAAGGAATCTTTAATATGATTCGGGAACAACGAGCTGTCTCAAAGTGTGATTCGTTCATTTTCAAGGAATCTTTAATATGATTCGGGAACAACGAGGTGTCTCAAAGTGTGATTCGTTCATTTTCAACGAATCTTTAATATGATTCGGGAACAACGAGCTGTCTCAAAGTGTGATTCGTTCATTTTCAACGAATCTTTAATATGATTCGGGAACAACGAGTTGTCTTTGAGTGATTCGTTCATTTTCAACGAATCGTTAATATGACTCGGGAACAACGAGTTGTCTCAGAGAGTGATTCGTTCCTTTTCAATTAATCTTTTATATGATTCGGGAACAACGAGTTGTCTCAAAGTGTGATTCGTTCATTTTCAAGGAATCTTTAATATGATTCGGGAACAACGAGGTGTCTCAAAGTGTGATTCGTTCATTTTCAACGAACCTTTTATATGATTCGGGAACAACGAGTTGTCTCAGAGAGTGATTCGTTCATTTTCAAGGAATCTTTAATATGATTCGGGAACAACGAGCTGTCTCAAAGTGTGATTCGTTCATTTTCAACGAATCTTTAATATGATTCGGGAACAACGAGTTGTCTTTGAGTGATTCGTCCATTTTCAACAAATCTTTTATATGACTCGGGAACAACGAGTTGTCTCAGAGAGTGATTCGTTCATTTTCAACAAATCTTTAATATGACTCGGGAACAACGAGTTGTCTTTGAGTGATTCGTTCATTTTCAACGAATCGTTAATATGACTCGGGAACAACGAGTTGTCTCAGAGAGTGATTCGTTCCTTTTCAATTAATCTTTTATATGATTCGGGAACAACGAGTTGTCTCAAAGTGTGATTCGTTCATTTTCAAGGAATCTTTAATATGATTCGGGAACAACGAGCTGTCTCAAAGTGTGATTCGTTCATTTTCAACGAATCTTTAATATGATTCGGGAACAACGAGTTGTCTTTGAGTGATTCGTCCATTTTCAACAAATCTTTTATATGATTCGGGAACAACGAGTTGTCTCAGAGAGTGATTCGTTCATTTTCAACAAATCTTTAATATGACTCGGGAACAACGAGTTGTCTTTGAGTGATTCGTTCATTTTCAACGAATCTTTAATATGACTCGGGAACAACGAGTTGTCTCAGAGAGTGACTCGTTCCTTTTCAATTAATCTTTTATATGATTCGGGAACAACGAGTTGTCTCAAAGTGTGATTTGTTCATTTTCAAGGAATCTTTAATATGATTCGGGAACAACGAGCTGTCTCAAAGTGTGATTCGTTCATTTTCAACGAATCTTTTATATGATTCGGGAACAACGAGTTGTCTCAGAGAGTGATTCGTTCATTTTCAAGGAATCTTTAATATGATTCGGGAACAACGAGTTGTCTTTGAGTGATTCGTTCATTTTCAACGAATCGTTAATATGACTCGGGAACAACGAGTTGTCTCAGAGAGTGATTCGTTCCTTTTCAATTAATCTTTTATATGATTCGGGAACAACGAGTTGTCTCAAAGTGTGATTCGTTCATTTTCAAGGAATCTTTAATATGATTCGGGAACAACGAGCTGTCTCAAAGTGTGATTCGTTCATTTTCAACGAATCTTTAATATGATTCGGGAACAACGAGCTGTCTCAAAGTGTGATTCGTTCATTTTCAACGAATCTTTAATATGACCCGGGAACAACGAGTTGTCTCAGAGAGTGATTTGTTCATTTTCAAGGAATCTTTAATATGATTCGGGAACAACGAGCTGTCTCAAAGTGTGATTCGTTCATTTTCAAGGAATCTTTAATATGATTCGGGAACAACGAGCTGTCTCAAAGTGTGATTCGTTCATTTTCAAGGAATCTTTAATATGATTCGGGAACAACGAGGTGTCTCAAAGTGTGATTCGTTCATTTTCAACGAATCTTTAATATGATTCGGGAACAACGAGCTGTCTCAAAGTGTGATTCGTTCATTTTCAACGAATCTTTAATATGATTCGGGAACAACGAGTTGTCTTTGAGTGATTCGTCCATTTTCAACAAATCTTTTATATGATTCGGGAACAACGAGTTGTCTCAGAGAGTGATTCGTTCATTTTCAACAAATGTTTAATATGACTCGGGAACAACGAGTTGTCTTTGAGTGATTCGTTCATTTTCAACGAATCGTTAATATGACTCGGGAACAACGAGTTGTCTCAGAGAGTGATTCGTTCCTTTTCAATTAATCTTTTATATGATTCGGGAACAACGAGTTGTCTCAAAGTGTGATTCGTTCATTTTCAAGGAATCTTTAATATGATTCGGGAACAACGAGGTGTCTCAAAGTGTGATTCGTTCATTTTCAACGAACCTTTTATATGATTCGGGAACAACGAGTTGTCTCAGAGAGTGATTCGTTCATTTTCAAGGAATCTTTAATATGATTCGGGAACAACGAGCTGTCTCAAAGTGTGATTCGTTCATTTTCAACGAATCTTTAATATGATTCGGGAACAACGAGTTGTCTTTGAGTGATTCGTCCATTTTCAACAAATCTTTTATATGACTCGGGAACAACGAGTTGTCTCAGAGAGTGATTCGTTCATTTTCAACAAATCTTTAATATGACTCGGGAACAACGAGTTGTCTTTGAGTGATTCGTTCATTTTCAACGAATCGTTAATATGACTCGGGAACAACGAGTTGTCTCAGAGAGTGATTCGTTCCTTTTCAATTAATCTTTTATATGATTCGGGAACAACGAGTTGTCTCAAAGTGTGATTCGTTCATTTTCAAGGAATCTTTAATATGATTCGGGAACAACGAGCTGTCTCAAAGTGTGATTCGTTCATTTTCAACGAATCTTTAATATGATTCGGGAACAACGAGTTGTCTTTGAGTGATTCGTCCATTTTCAACAAATCTTTTATATGATTCGGGAACAACGAGTTGTCTCAGAGAGTGATTCGTTCATTTTCAACAAATCTTTAATATGACTCGGGAACAACGAGTTGTCTTTGAGTGATTCGTTCATTTTCAACGAATCTTTAATATGACTCGGGAACAACGAGTTGTCTCAGAGAGTGACTCGTTCCTTTTCAATTAATCTTTTATATGATTCGGGAACAACGAGTTGTCTCAAAGTGTGATTCGTTCATTTTCAACGAATCTTTAATATGACCCGGGAACAATGAGATGTCTCAGAGAGTGATTCGTTCCTTTTCAATTAATCTTTTATATGATTCGGGAACAACGAGTTGTCTCAAAGTGTGATTCGTTCATTTTCAACGAATCTTTAATATGACCCGGGAACAACGAGTTGTCTCAGAGAGTGATTTCTTCATTTTCAACAAATCTTTTATATGATTCGGGAAGAACGAGTTGTCTCAGAGAGTGATTCGTTCATTTTCAAGGAATCTTTAATATGATTCTGGAACAACGAGGTGTCTCAAAGTGTGATTCGTTCATTTTCAACGAATCTTTAATATGATTCGGGAACAACGAGTTGTCTTTGAGTGATTCGTCCATTTCAACAAATCTTTTATATGATTCGGGAACAACGAGTTGTCTCAGAGAGTGATTCGTTCATTTTCAACAAATCTTTAATATGACTCGGGAACAACGAGTTGTCTTTGAGTGATTCGTTCATTTTCAACGAATCGTTAATATGACTCGGGAACAACGAGTTGTCTCAGAGAGTGATTCGTTCCTTTTCAATTAATCTTTTATATGATTCGGGAACAACGAGTTGTCTCAAAGTGTGATTCGTTCATTTTCAAGGAATCTTTAATATGATTCGGGAACAACGAGGTGTCTCAAAGTGTGATTCGTTCATTTTCAACGAATCTTTTATATGATTCGGGAACAACGAGTTGTCTCAGAGAGTGATTCGTTCATTTTCAAGGAATCTTTAATATGATTCTGGAACAACGTGGTGTCTCAAAGTGTGATTCGTTCATTTTCAACGAATCTTTTATATGATTCGGGAACAACGAGTTGTCTCAGAGAGTGATTCGTTCATTTTCAAAGAATCTTTTATATGATTCGGGAACAACGAGTTGTCTCAGAGAGTGATTCGTTCATTTTCAAGGAATCTTTAATATGATTCTGGAACAACGAGGTGTCTCAAAGTGTGATTTGTTCATTTTCAACGAATCGTTAATATGACTCGGGAACAACGAGTTGTCTCAGAGAGTGATTCGTTCCTTTTCAATTAATCTTTTATATGATTCGGGAACAACGAGTTGTCTCAAAGTGTGATTCGTTCATTTTCAAGGAATCTTTAATATGATTCGGGAACAACGAGCTGTCTCAAAGTGTGATTCGTTCATTTTCAACGAATCTTTAATATGATTCGGGAACAACGAGTTGTCTTTGAGTGATTCGTCCATTTTCAACAAATCTTTTATATGATTCGGGAACAACGAGTTGTCTCAGAGAGTGATTCGTTCATTTTCAACAAATCTTTAATATGATTCGGGAACAACGAGCTGTCTCAAAGTGTGATTCGTTCATTTTCAACGAATCTTTAATATGACCCGGGAACAACGAGTTGTCTCAGAGAGTGATTCGTTCATTTTCAACAAATCTTTAATATGATTCGGGAACAACGAGCTGTCTCAAAGTGTGATTCGTTCATTTTCAACGAATCTTTAATATGACCCGGGAACAACGAGTTGTCTCAGAGAGTGATTTGTTCATTTTCAAGGAATCTTTAATATGATTCGGGAACAACGAGCTGTCTCAAAGTGTGATTCGTTCATTTTCAAGGAATCTTTAATATGATTCGGGAACAACGAGCTGTCTCAAAGTGTGATTCGTTCATTTTCAAGGAATCTTTAATATGATTCGGGAACAACGAGGTGTCTCAAAGTGTGATTCGTTCATTTTCAACGAATCTTTAATATGATTCGGGAACAACGAGCTGTCTCAAAGTGTGATTCGTTCATTTTCAACGAATCTTTAATATGATTCGGGAACAACGAGTTGTCTTTGAGTGATTCGTCCATTTTCAACAAATCTTTTATATGATTCGGGAACAACGAGTTGTCTCAGAGAGTGATTCGTTCATTTTCAACAAATCTTTAATATGACTCGGGAACAACGAGTTGTCTTTGAGTGATTCGTTCATTTTCAACGAATCGTTAATATGACTCGGGAACAACGAGTTGTCTCAGAGAGTGATTCGTTCCTTTTCAATTAATCTTTTATATGATTCGGGAACAACGAGTTGTCTCAAAGTGTGATTCGTTCATTTTCAAGGAATCTTTAATATGATTCGGGAACAACGAGGTGTCTCAAAGTGTGATTCGTTCATTTTCAACGAATCTTTTATATGATTCGGGAACAACGAGTTGTCTCAGAGAGTGATTCGTTCATTTTCAACAAATCTTTAATATGACTCGGGAACAACGAGTTGTCTTTGAGTGATTCGTTCATTTTCAACGAATCGTTAATATGACTCGGGAACAACGAGTTGTCTCAGAGAGTGATTCGTTCCTTTTCAATTAATCTTTTATATGATTCGGGAACAACGAGTTGTCTCAAAGTGTGATTCGTTCATTTTCAAGGAATCTTTAATATGATTCGGGAACAACGAGCTGTCTCAAAGTGTGATTCGTTCATTTTCAAGGAATCTTTAATATGATTCGGGAACAACGAGCTGTCTCAAAGTGTGATTCGTTCATTTTCAAGGAATCTTTAATATGACCCGGGAACAACGAGTTGTCTCAGAGAGTGATTTGTTCATTTTCAAGGAATCTTTAATATGATTCGGGAACAACGAGCTGTCTCAAAGTGTGATTCGTTCATTTTCAAGGAATCTTTAATATGATTCGGGAACAACGAGCTGTCTCAAAGTGTGATTCGTTCATTTTCAAGGAATCTTTAATATGACTCGGGAACAACGAGTTGTCTTTGAGTGATTCGTTCATTTTCAACGAATCGTTAATATGACTCGGGAACAACGAGTTGTCTCAGAGAGTGATTCGTTCCTTTTCAATTAATCTTTTATATGATTCGGGAACAACGAGTTGTCTCAAAGTGTGATTCGTTCATTTTCAAGGAATCTTTAATATGATTCGGGAACAACGAGCTGTCTCAAAGTGTGATTCGTTCATTTTCAACGAATCTTTAATATGATTCGGGAACAACGAGTTGTCTTTGAGTGATTCGTCCATTTTCAACAAATCTTTTATATGATTCGGGAACAACGAGTTGTCTCAGAGAGTGATTCGTTCATTTTCAACAAATCTTTAATATGACTCGGGAACAACGAGTTGTCTTTGAGTGATTCGTTCATTTTCAACGAATCTTTAATATGACTCGGGAACAACGAGTTGTCTCAGAGAGTGACTCGTTCCTTTTCAATTAATCTTTTATATGATTCGGGAACAACGAGTTGTCTCAAAGTGTGATTCGTTCATTTTCAACGAATCTTTAATATGACCCGGGAACAATGAGTTGTCTCAGAGAGTGATTCGTTCCTTTTCAATTAATCTTTTATATGATTCGGGAACAACGAGTTGTCTCAAAGTGTGATTCGTTCATTTTCAACGAATCTTTAATATGACCCGGGAACAACGAGTTGTCTCAGAGAGTGATTTCTTCATTTTCAACAAATCTTTTATATGATTCGGGAAGAACGAGTTGTCTCAGAGAGTGATTCGTTCATTTTCAAGGAATCTTTAATATGATTCTGGAACAACGAGGTGTCTCAAAGTGTGATTCGTTCATTTTCAACGAATCTTTTATATGATTCGGGAACAACGAGTTGTCTCAGAGAGTGATTCGTTCATTTTCAAGGAATCTTTAATATGATTCGGGAACAACGAGCTGTCTCAAAGTGTGATTCGTTCATTTTCAACGAATCTTTAATATGATTCGGGAACAACGAGTTGTCTTTGAGTGATTCGTCCATTTTCAACAAATCTTTTATATGATTCGGGAACAACGAGTTGTCTCAGAGAGTGATTCGTTCATTTTCAACAAATCTTTAATATGACTCGGGAACAACGAGTTGTCTTTGAGTGATTCGTTCATTTTCAACGAATCTTTAATATGACTCGGGAACAACGAGTTGTCTCAGAGAGTGACTCGTTCCTTTTCAATTAATCTTTTATATGATTCGGGAACAACGAGTTGTCTCAAAGTGTGATTTGTTCATTTTCAAGGAATCTTTAATATGATTCGGGAACAACGAGCTGTCTCAAAGTGTGATTCGTTCATTTTCAACGAATCTTTTATATGATTCGGGAACAACGAGTTGTCTCAGAGAGTGATTCGTTCATTTTCAAGGAATCTTTAATATGATTCGGGAACAACGAGCTGTCTCAAAGTGTGATTCGTTCATTTTCAACGAATCTTTAATATGATTCGGGAACAACGAGTTGTCTTTGAGTGATTCGTCCATTTTCAACAAATCTTTTATATGATTCGGGAACAACGAGTTGTCTCAGAGAGTGATTCGTTCATTTTCAACAAATCTTTAATATGACTCGGGAACAACGAGTTGTCTTTGAGTGATTCGTTCATTTTCAACGAATCGTTAATATGACTCGGGAACAACGAGTTGTCTCAGAGAGTGATTCGTTCCTTTTCAATTAATCTTTTATATGATTCGGGAACAACGAGTTGTCTCAAAGTGTGATTCGTTCATTTTCAAGGAATCTTTAATATGATTCGGGAACAACGAGCTGTCTCAAAGTGTGATTCGTTCATTTTCAACGAATCTTTAATATGATTCGGGAACAACGAGTTGTCTTTGAGTGATTCGTCCATTTTCAACAAATCTTTTATATGATTCGGGAACAACGAGTTGTCCCAGAGAGTGATTCGTTCATTTTCAACAAATCTTTTATGTGATTCGGGAAGAACGAGTTGTCTCAGAGAGTGATTCGTTCATTTTCAAGGAATCTTTAATATGATTCGGGAACAACGAGCTGTCTCAAAGTGTGATTCGTTCATTTTCAATGAATCTTTAATATGATTCGGGAACAACGAGCTGTCTCAAAGTGTGATTCGTTCATTTTCAAGGAATCTTTAATATGATTCGGGAACAACGAGGTGTCTCAAAGTGTGATTCGTTCATTTTCAACGAATCTTTTATATGATTCGGGAACAACGAGCTGTCTCAAAGTGTGATTCGTTCATTTTCAACGAATCTTTAATATGAT
Source organism: Ictalurus punctatus (assembly GCF_001660625.3). NCBI lineage: Eukaryota > Metazoa > Chordata > Actinopteri > Siluriformes > Ictaluridae > Ictalurus > Ictalurus punctatus. The sequence continues at coordinate 2,018,935 of NC_030427.2, read as the reverse complement.
TCGGGAACAACGAGTTGTCTTTGAGTGATTCGTCCATTTTCAACAAATCTTTTATATGATTCGGGAACAACGAGTTGTCTCAGAGAGTGATTCGTTCATTTTCAACAAATCTTTAATATGACTCGGGAACAACGAGTTGTCTTTGAGTGATTCGTTCATTTTCAACGAATCTTTAATATGACTCGGGAACAACGAGTTGTCTCAGAGAGTGACTCGTTCCTTTTCAATTAATCTTTTATATGATTCGGGAACAACGAGTTGTCTCAAAGTGTGATTCGTTCATTTTCAAGGAATCTTTAATATGATTCTGGAACAACGAGGTGTCTCAAAGTGTGATTCGTTCATTTTCAACGAATCTTTTATATGATTCGGGAACAACGAGTTGTCTCAGAGAGTGATTCGTTCATTTTCAAGGAATCTTTAATATGATTCGGGAACAACGAGCTGTCTCAAAGTGTGATTCGTTCATTTTCAACGAATCTTTAATATGATTCGGGAACAACGAGTTGTCTTTGAGTGATTCGTCCATTTTCAACAAATCTTTTATATGATTCGGGAACAACGAGTTGTCTCAGAGAGTGATTCGTTCATTTTCAACAAATCTTTAATATGACTCGGGAACAACGAGTTGTCTTTGAGTGATTCGTTCATTTTCAACGAATCGTTAATATGACTCGGGAACAACGAGTTGTCTCAGAGAGTGATTCGTTCCTTTTCAATTAATCTTTTATATGATTCGGGAACAACGAGTTGTCTCAAAGTGTGATTCGTTCATTTTCAAGGAATCTTTAATATGATTCGGGAACAACGAGCTGTCTCAAAGTGTGATTCGTTCATTTTCAACGAATCTTTAATATGATTCGGGAACAACGAGTTGTCTTTGAGTGATTCGTCCATTTTCAACAAATCTTTTATATGATTCGGGAACAACGAGTTGTCTCAGAGAGTGATTCGTTCATTTTCAACAAATCTTTAATATGACTCGGGAACAACGAGTTGTCTTTGAGTGATTCGTTCATTTTCAACGAATCTTTAATATGACTCGGGAACAACGAGTTGTCTCAGAGAGTGACTCGTTCCTTTTCAATTAATCTTTTATATGATTCGGGAACAACGAGTTGTCTCAAAGTGTGATTCGTTCATTTTCAACGAATCTTTAATATGACCCGGGAACAATGAGTTGTCTCAGAGAGTGATTCGTTCCTTTTCAATTAATCTTTTATATGATTCGGGAACAACGAGTTGTCTCAAAGTGTGATTCGTTCATTTTCAACGAATCTTTAATATGACCCGGGAACAACGAGTTGTCTCAGAGAGTGATTTCTTCATTTTCAACAAATCTTTTATATGATTCGGGAAGAACGAGTTGTCTCAGAGAGTGATTCGTTCATTTTCAAGGAATCTTTAATATGATTCTGGAACAACGAGGTGTCTCAAAGTGTGATTCGTTCATTTTCAACGAATCTTTTATATGATTCGGGAACAACGAGTTGTCTCAGAGAGTGATTCGTTCATTTTCAAGGAATCTTTAATATGATTCGGGAACAACGAGCTGTCTCAAAGTGTGATTCGTTCATTTTCAACGAATCTTTAATATGATTCGGGAACAACGAGTTGTCTTTGAGTGATTCGTCCATTTTCAACAAATCTTTTATATGATTCGGGAACAACGAGTTGTCTCAGAGAGTGATTCGTTCATTTTCAACAAATCTTTAATATGACTCTGGAACAACGAGTTGTCTGAGTGATTCGTTCATTTTCAACGAATCTTTAATATGACTCGGGAACAACGAGTTGTCTCAGAGAGTGACTCGTTCCTTTTCAATTAATCTTTTATATGATTCGGGAACAACGAGTTGTCTCAAAGTGTGATTTGTTCATTTTCAAGGAATCTTTAATATGATTCGGGAACAACGAGCTGTCTCAAAGTGTGATTCGTTCATTTTCAACGAATCTTTTATATGATTCGGGAACAACGAGTTGTCTCAGAGAGTGATTCGTTCATTTTCAAGGAATCTTTAATATGATTCGGGAACAACGAGCTGTCTCAAAGTGTGATTCGTTCATTTTCAACGAATCTTTAATATGATTCGGGAACAACGAGTTGTCTTTGAGTGATTCGTCCATTTTCAACAAATCTTTTATATGATTCGGGAACAACGAGTTGTCTCAGAGAGTGATTCGTTCATTTTCAACAAATCTTTAATATGACTCGGGAACAACGAGTTGTCTTTGAGTGATTCGTTCATTTTCAACGAATCGTTAATATGACTCGGGAACAACGAGTTGTCTCAGAGAGTGATTCGTTCCTTTTCAATTAATCTTTTATATGATTCGGGAACAACGAGTTGTCTCAAAGTGTGATTCGTTCATTTTCAAGGAATCTTTAATATGATTCGGGAACAACGAGCTGTCTCAAAGTGTGATTCGTTCATTTTCAACGAATCTTTAATATGATTCGGGAACAACGAGTTGTCTTTGAGTGATTCGTCCATTTTCAACAAATCTTTTATATGATTCGGGAACAACGAGTTGTCCCAGAGAGTGATTCGTTCATTTTCAACAAATCTTTTATGTGATTCGGGAAGAACGAGTTGTCTCAGAGAGTGATTCGTTCATTTTCAAGGAATCTTTAATATGATTCGGGAACAACGAGCTGTCTCAAAGTGTGATTCGTTCATTTTCAATGAATCTTTAATATGATTCGGGAACAACGAGCTGTCTCAAAGTGTGATTCGTTCATTTTCAAGGAATCTTTAATATGATTCGGGAACAACGAGGTGTCTCAAAGTGTGATTCGTTCATTTTCAACGAATCTTTTATATGATTCGGGAACAACGAGCTGTCTCAAAGTGTGATTCGTTCATTTTCAACGAATCTTTAATATGATTCGGGAACAACGAGTTGTCTTTGAGTGATTCGTCCATTTTCAACAAATCTTTTATATGATTCGGGAACAACGAGTTGTCTCAGAGAGTGATTCGTTCATTTTCAACAAATCTTTAATATGACTCGGGAACAACGAGTTGTCTTTGAGTGATTCGTTCATTTTCAACGAATCTTTAATATGACTCGGGAACAACGAGTTGTCTCAGAGAGTGACTCGTTCCTTTTCAATTAATCTTTTATATGATTCGGGAACAACGAGTTGTCTCAAAGTGTGATTCGTTCATTTTCAAGGAATCTTTAATATGATTCTGGAACAACGAGGTGTCTCAAAGTGTGATTCGTTCATTTTCAACGAATCTTTTATATGATTCGGGAACAACGAGTTGTCTCAGAGAGTGATTCGTTCATTTTCAAGGAATCTTTAATATGATTCGGGAACAACGAGCTGTCTCAAAGTGTGATTCGTTCATTTTCAACGAATCTTTAATATGATTCGGGAACAACGAGTTGTCTTTGAGTGATTCGTCCATTTTCAACAAATCTTTTATATGATTCGGGAACAACGAGTTGTCTCAGAGAGTGATTCGTTCATTTTCAACAAATCTTTAATATGACTCGGGAACAACGAGTTGTCTTTGAGTGATTCGTTCATTTTCAACGAATCGTTAATATGACTCGGGAACAACGAGTTGTCTCAGAGAGTGATTCGTTCCTTTTCAATTAATCTTTTATATGATTCGGGAACAACGAGTTGTCTCAAAGTGTGATTCGTTCATTTTCAAGGAATCTTTAATATGATTCGGGAACAACGAGCTGTCTCAAAGTGTGATTCGTTCATTTTCAAGGAATCTTTAATATGATTCGGGAACAACGAGCTGTCTCAAAGTGTGATTCGTTCATTTTCAACAAATCTTTAATATGACTCGGGAACAACGAGTTGTCTTTGAGTGATTTGTTCATTTTCAAGGAATCTTTAATATGATTCGGGAACAACGAGCTGTCTCAAAGTGTGATTCGTTCATTTTCAAGGAATCTTTAATATGATTCGGGAACAACGAGCTGTCTCAAAGTGTGATTCGTTCATTTTCAAGGAATCTTTAATATGATTCGGGAACAACGAGCTGTCTCAAAGTGTGATTCGTTCATTTTCAAGGAATCTTTAATATGATTCGGGAACAACGAGCTGTCTCAAAGTGTGATTCGTTCATTTTCAAGGAATCTTTAATATGATTCGGGAACAACGAGCTGTCTCAAAGTGTGATTCGTTCATTTTCAACGAATCTTTAATATGATTCGGGAACAACGAGTTGTCTTTGAGTGATTCGTCCATTTTCAACAAATCTTTTATATGATTCGGGAACAACGAGTTGTCTCAGAGAGTGATTCGTTCATTTTCAACAAATCTTTAATATGACTCGGGAACAACGAGTTGTCTTTGAGTGATTCGTTCATTTTCAACGAATCGTTAATATGACTCGGGAACAACGAGTTGTCTCAGAGAGTGATTCGTTCCTTTTCAATTAATCTTTTATATGATTCGGGAACAACGAGTTGTCTCAAAGTGTGATTCGTTCATTTTCAAGGAATCTTTAATATGATTCGGGAACAACGAGTTGTCTCAAAGTGTGATTCGTTCATTTTCAACGAATCTTTAATATGACCCGGGAACAATGAGTTGTCTCAGAGAGTGATTCGTTCCTTTTCAATTAATCTTTTATATGATTCGGGAACAACGAGTTGTCTCAAAGTGTGATTCGTTCATTTTCAACGAATCTTTAATATGACCCGGGAACAACGAGTTGTCTCAGAGAGTGATTTCTTCATTTTCAACAAATCTTTTATATGATTCGGGAAGAACGAGTTGTCTCAGCTCAGAGAGTGATTCGTTCATTTTCAAGGAATCTTTAATATGATTCTGGAACAACGAGGTGTCTCAAAGTGTGATTCGTTCATTTTCAACGAATCTTTTATATGATTCGGGAACAACGAGTTGTCTCAGAGAGTGATTCGTTCATTTTCAAGGAATCTTTAATATGATTCGGGAACAACGAGCTGTCTCAAAGTGTGATTCGTTCATTTTCAACGAATCTTTAATATGATTCGGGAACAACGAGTTGTCTTTGAGTGATTCGTCCATTTTCAACAAATCTTTTATATGATTCGGGAACAACGAGTTGTCTCAGAGAGTGATTCGTTCATTTTCAACAAATCTTTAATATGACTCGGGAACAACGAGTTGTCTTTGAGTGATTCGTTCATTTTCAACGAATCTTTAATATGACTCGGGAACAACGAGTTGTCTCAGAGAGTGACTCGTTCCTTTTCAATTAATCTTTTATATGATTCGGGAACAACGAGTTGTCTCAAAGTGTGATTTGTTCATTTTCAAGGAATCTTTAATATGATTCGGGAACAACGAGCTGTCTCAAAGTGTGATTCGTTCATTTTCAACGAATCTTTTATATGATTCGGGAACAACGAGTTGTCTCAGAGAGTGATTCGTTCATTTTCAAGGAATCTTTAATATGATTCGGGAACAACGAGCTGTCTCAAAGTGTGATTCGTTCATTTTCAACGAATCTTTAATATGATTCGGGAACAACGAGTTGTCTTTGAGTGATTCGTCCATTTTCAACAAATCTTTTATATGATTCGGGAACAACGAGTTGTCTCAGAGAGTGATTCGTTCATTTTCAACAAATCTTTAATATGACTCGGGAACAACGAGTTGTCTTTGAGTGATTCGTTCATTTTCAACGAATCGTTAATATGACTCGGGAACAACGAGTTGTCTCAGAGAGTGATTCGTTCCTTTTCAATTAATCTTTTATATGATTCGGGAACAACGAGTTGTCTCAAAGTGTGATTCGTTCATTTTCAAGGAATCTTTAATATGATTCGGGAACAACGAGCTGTCTCAAAGTGTGATTCGTTCATTTTCAATGAATCTTTAATATGATTCGGGAACAACGAGCTGTCTCAAAGTGTGATTCGTTCATTTTCAAGGAATCTTTAATATGATTCGGGAACAACGAGGTGTCTCAAAGTGTGATTCGTTCATTTTCAACGAATCTTTTATATGATTCGGGAACAACGAACTGTCTCAAAGTGTGATTCGTTCATTTTCAACGAATCTTTAATATGATTCGGGAACAACGAGTTGTCTTTGAGTGATTCGTCCATTTTCAACAAATCTTTTATATGATTCGGGAACAACGAGTTGTCTCAGAGAGTGATTCGTTCATTTTCAACAAATCTTTAATATGACTCGGGAACAACGAGTTGTCTTTGAGTGATTCGTTCATTTTCAACGAATCTTTAATATGACTCGGGAACAACGAGTTGTCTCAGAGAGTGACTCGTTCCTTTTCAATTAATCTTTTATATGATTCGGGAACAACGAGTTGTCTCAAAGTGTGATTCGTTCATTTTCAAGGAATCTTTAATATGATTCTGGAACAACGAGGTGTCTCAAAGTGTGATTCGTTCATTTTCAACGAATCTTTTATATGATTCGGGAACAACGAGTTGTCTCAGAGAGTGATTCGTTCATTTTCAAGGAATCTTTAATATGATTCGGGAACAACGAGCTGTCTCAAAGTGTGATTCGTTCATTTTCAACGAATCTTTAATATGATTCGGGAACAACGAGTTGTCTTTGAGTGATTCGTCCATTTTCAACAAATCTTTTATATGATTCGGGAACAACGAGTTGTCTCAGAGAGTGATTCGTTCATTTTCAACAAATCTTTAATATGACTCGGGAACAACGAGTTGTCTTTGAGTGATTCGTTCATTTTCAACGAATCGTTAATATGACTCGGGAACAACGAGTTGTCTCAGAGAGTGATTCGTTCCTTTTCAATTAATCTTTTATATGATTCGGGAACAACGAGTTGTCTCAAAGTGTGATTCGTTCATTTTCAAGGAATCTTTAATATGATTCGGGAACAACGAGCTGTCTCAAAGTGTGATTCGTTCATTTTCAAGGAATCTTTAATATGATTCGGGAACAACGAGCTGTCTCAAAGTGTGATTCGTTCATTTTCAACAAATCTTTAATATGACTCGGGAACAACGAGTTGTCTTTGAGTGATTTGTTCATTTTCAAGGAATCTTTAATATGATTCGGGAACAACGAGCTGTCTCAAAGTGTGATTCGTTCATTTTCAAGGAATCTTTAATATGATTCGGGAACAACGAGCTGTCTCAAAGTGTGATTCGTTCATTTTCAAGGAATCTTTAATATGATTCGGGAACAACGAGCTGTCTCAAAGTGTGATTCGTTCATTTTCAAGGAATCTTTAATATGATTCGGGAACAACGAGCTGTCTCAAAGTGTGATTCGTTCATTTTCAAGGAATCTTTAATATGATTCGGGAACAACGAGCTGTCTCAAAGTGTGATTCGTTCATTTTCAACGAATCTTTAATATGATTCGGGAACAACGAGTTGTCTTTGAGTGATTCGTCCATTTTCAACAAATCTTTTATATGATTCGGGAACAACGAGTTGTCTCAGAGAGTGATTCGTTCATTTTCAACAAATCTTTAATATGACTCGGGAACAACGAGTTGTCTTTGAGTGATTCGTTCATTTTCAACGAATCGTTAATATGACTCGGGAACAACGAGTTGTCTCAGAGAGTGATTCGTTCCTTTTCAATTAATCTTTTATATGATTCGGGAACAACGAGTTGTCTCAAAGTGTGATTCGTTCATTTTCAAGGAATCTTTAATATGATTCGGGAACAACGAGCTGTCTCAAAGTGTGATTCGTTCATTTTCAAGGAATCTTTAATATGATTCGGGAACAACGAGCTGTCTCAAAGTGTGATTCGTTCATTTTCAACGAATCTTTAATATGACCCGGGAACAACGAGTTGTCTCAGAGAGTGATTTGTTCATTTTCAAGGAATCTTTAATATGATTCGGGAACAACGAGCTGTCTCAAAGTGTGATTCGTTCATTTTCAAGGAATCTTTAATATGATTCGGGAACAACGAGCTGTCTCAAAGTGTGATTCGTTCATTTTCAAGGAATCTTTAATATGATTCGGGAACAACGAGCTGTCTCAAAGTGTGATTCGTTCATTTTCAAGGAATCTTTAATATGATTCGGGAACAACGAGCTGTCTCAAAGTGTGATTCGTTCATTTTCAAGGAATCTTTAATATGATTCGGGAACAACGAGCTGTCTCAAAGTGTGATTCGTTCATTTTCAACGAATCTTTAATATGATTCGGGAACAACGAGTTGTCTTTGAGTGATTCGTCCATTTTCAACAAATCTTTTATATGATTCGGGAACAACGAGTTGTCTCAGAGAGTGATTCGTTCATTTTCAACAAATCTTTAATATGACTCGGGAACAACGAGTTGTCTTTGAGTGATTCGTTCATTTTCAACGAATCTTTAATATGACTCGGGAACAACGAGTTGTCTCAGAGAGTGACTCGTTCCTTTTCAATTAATCTTTTATATGATTCGGGAACAACGAGTTGTCTCAAAGTGTGATTCGTTCATTTTCAAGGAATCTTTAATATGATTCTGGAACAACGAGGTGTCTCAAAGTGTGATTCGTTCATTTTCAACTAATCTTTTATATGATTCGGGAACAACGAGTTGTCTCAGAGAGTGATTCGTTCATTTTCAAGGAATCTTTAATATGATTCGGGAACAACGAGGTGTCTCAAAGTGTGATTCGTTCATTTTCAACGAATCTTTAATATGATTCGGGAACAACGAGTTGTCTTTGAGTGATTCGTCCATTTTCAACAAATCTTTTATATGATTCGGGAACAACGAGTTGTCTCAGAGAGTGACTCGTTCCTTTTCAATTAATCTTTTATATGATTCGGGAACAACGAGTTGTCTCAAAGTGTGATTCGTTCATTTTCAAGGAATCTTTAATATGATTCTGGAACAACGAGGTGTCTCAAAGTGTGATTCGTTCATTTTCAACGAATCTTTTATATGATTCGGGAACAACGAGTTGTCTCAGAGAGTGATTCGTTCATTTTCAAGGAATCTTTAATATGATTCGGGAACAACGAGCTGTCTCAAAGTGTGATTCGTTCATTTTCAACGAATCTTTAATATGATTCGTGAACAACGAGTTGTCTTTGAGTGATTCGTCCATTTTCAACAAATCTTTTATATTATTCGGGAACAACGAGTTGTCTCAGAGAGTGATTCGTTCATTTTCAACAAATCTTTAATATGACTCTGGAACAACGAGTTGTCTTTGAGTGATTCGTTCATTTTCAACGAATCTTTAATATGACTCGGGAACAAGAAGTTGTCTCTGAGTGATTCGTTCATTTTGAATGAATCTTTAATATGACTCGCGAACCACGAGTGATTCGTTCATTTTTGACCGTGCATGCGCAGCATCTCCATAGGTTCTGTACCGGAACCAGAAATGATTAGTTCACCTCAGGAGTAATATAATTTCCATAGTTCCCATTTGTGTTAGTCCAGAGTTTTGATGACTAAATGCGGAATGAGTGTGTCTAAAGTTTTGATGTGTAGTTCATGTCAAACAGTTTTTACTTGTGCTTATCTGATGGCTAATATGTAGGCACAATGTAGTGTGGCAACTGAAATGTTCCATGACAAGCTGCATTTTGTTGTTGTTGTTGTTGTATGAACTTCAAGAGAAAATAAAAATGAGAGGCTGGTGGGGGATCGACTGTTTATAGGTCTTACAACACAAGTGATAAGAAACTAATTTTTTTCTCAGACTTTCTACAACACAGCTATAAACAGATAAACAGGTATGATGTGTTGTTCCTTAATAAATAAAAACTGCTGTAGTATAAGAGGAATAAAGCACTTCAGGACATGCTGTTAAAAGAAATAATTCACTTTATTGGTAACAGTTACTTCTCTACATGTCAGGCAGCATTAAAAAGGCTAAAACAGTATGCCTGAAATGAATAAATAAAAAAGATAAGATATTAAAAAATAAACAAGAAATCTTCCTAACATTTATAACATTCAGGTCTAAAAAAATGTGAAACACAAAATCATCTTATTATTACAACAAATAATCTAGAGAGCTATAGAGCTACAACACTAAAACATCACTAAAACAGCTCCAACTGTTTGTCCTTCAACAAGGTTATACTTCATTAAATAAGAGCTTCAGGAGAACAGGCCGCTCTTAACACAGGCAAATATTTGCAGTTTTCCTGTGGTGTGTGTACCTGCCAGTGTGCTGGTCTACACAGAGTCGTAGATATTGTTCCAGCGGCTAACACCGGCCACATGGGTGTTTATGTTTCTTACTCATATAGCAACACAAAGGTGTCGTATTCGTGCCAGAGTATAATAATGAACCCTTTCATGAATCGATCCCATATCTTTATTTTTTTACTTAAAACTGCATGATATATGAAATTTGATTTTGTTTAAATATCTAAATATCACATTTCTAAATAAACGGCTTGTACATGAGTAAAAAAGACTAAAACAGTATGCCTGAAACGAATAAATAAAAAAGATAAGATATAAAAAAATAAATAAAAAATCTTCCTAACATTTATAACATTCAGGTCTAAAAAATGTGAAACACAATTCTCCTTCTTATTATTATTACAACAAATAATCTAGAGAGCTGTAGGATTACATTAATTTACAGTAATGCTCTCAAGTGACTTGGACATAATTTACATCTTATATTTTCCCAAAATACACATAAAAACTGTAAACTGTCATTCAATCAAATGTCTATTTTACAAATGATTTTTTTTTGTATCGACTGCATTCAGTCTCTGTCTCTTTGATTCATTTTGTTTGGCAGATTATTTTTCGTAGCACCACTACGGGTTCGTATCACCCACTCAAGCTGTCTTAACAGGTGAGTGATAGCTGCAGCAACGTCCGGACATCAACTTCATCCTGAATAAATCAAATATATAGAAAACAACATTAACGCTTCACATTACACAAACATACGGTAGGGTGCGTCTCGATCAGCTCCCTCGATCCCTAGGTGGTGGATCAGTATATGGTGTACATGAGCTCGGGCACTGGTAAAGACCCTGACTCACTACACATTAGGACACTGATGACTCAGTTTCCGGTAACATGACTACGCACTCGCGCTGTAAAACATCACCACTGGCACGTAACCTCAACATGCAGGACGGACATCTTTCTAACATTATATGTCATATTCATCTGTCTGTCATGGTACTTCAAGTAGGATCGTAGACTAGTTAGTAGAGTTTTAAAAAATCATTAAAGTCGTTAGACTCAAATAAACAATATATAGAACGTCAAATAAAGTTAAAAATCGCTAACGTAAGTAACCATTTGAGATCTACAACAACAGCGTTCGTCCGCCACATTGTTCGATCTGAGAGGCTTCTGAAATCATGGCCTCATTTTCAGTAAGGGAAAATAGTGAACATCTAAGCTCCTTGGTTTTCGTGGTGCATTGTGGGATTTTTTAGGGAGCGAACGTGCCAGTGCACACTGGTAGGATTTCGCAATTGAGACAGTCCTTCAAATGGTCCACTCTCTGATCAGTGTCCTGACTACGGACCTGTGGAGCTGATTGAGACGCACCCATAAACTCAAATCCATTACCTCACAAACAAGTCTATAAGCTTCTGACTGCAAATTCGTGACAAAAGAAAAAGTTTTGTTCAGTCATGTGCTGATTATTTTACAACAGGAGCAAGAACAGAAATAAGGAATGAATATAATGAATAATACGCATTAACAATGGTGACTACACACTGATTTACACCGCACACATTTTATGGTTACACTATGGTGTCAGTGTTTTTCCGTACCTACGGAATTTACACCACATACAGTGCCCTCCACTAATATTGGCACCCTTGGTAAATATAAGCAAGGAAGGCTGAACAAAAGGTCAAAAGGCTCAACAATAAAGACACATTTTCGCAGCATCCTTTACTCATATTTACCAAGGGTGCCAATATTAGTGGAGGGCACTGTATGTTCTTGAACCGTGTGAACAGTTCTTGGTTCTGGATTCCGATTATTGGACCTTATGGTACTACGGCAGCTGACTACACTGTAAGCACAGATACACACTCGGGGCTGTTCTTGATGGGAAATCATCTAATCTGACCTGCATGTCCAACGCCAGCTCTAATATAGCGTCCAGTTCCTCTTTCTCTATGCCCAGGTCACTCGTCCGGGACTCTGGAACATCACCTGCTCTCCAGTATGGATCCTGATCGATCGGGTCAGCGTATCCGACTGAGTAGTCCTGAGCAATGAGTGGGAGAATTCATATTAATATTATTTACACACCGAGGTTTTACTTTTAACTGTTTGACTGTTCTCCCAGCATTCCCTTCATACTGCAACATGTACCATCAAACCTTAACATGCCTACACTGGCTAAAATAACGACACTAGCCATTTTTAGTGATCAGAACAGTGCATAAACTTAAGAAGGTTTCTCGGTTCTTACAGGGTGATAGCCACTAGGAGAGCAGGAAGCAGCTGGTTGTTGAGAGCATGGCACTGTTGAATCCAAGACGTCTGGGCTACAGCGCTGATACACTGGGGGTGGGAAACATTGAAGGTTAATAAAGCATTCATTTCTTGGTAAGACATAAACAACACATCACTAAGATAGATTATTCAGGAACCATATCACAGCTCCTGCAGCCCCTCTGCACACAGTTTTTTGTTCATTCTTTGCAAGGCATTGTGGGACTTCCTGCTTATAGGTACAGACTAATGACATGAAGGACAATCATGTTGTGACACTGGACTGTAATGGTGTTGATACCCCGCTCCTGTACACTCCCACAGCCCTTTTAATTTTATGCTGAGAAGTTTGAGCTGGTGAAAGGGGACACATTCAAGTAAAATATTAGCTGCTAGATAGATATTATTAGCTGTTAATAGATAGTGAAATCCGGCATGCGCACGTTGTGGGCTTTTATTTATTTTTGTTTACAGCATTTATTTTCTTTTCTAACTTTAGAACTACGTTGTTCAGGCATTAAACATATAACAGTTGTTAGAATGACTCACTAGAAGACTCTGAATCTCTGAATTATGCGCTGAAGGTTTAACATCAAAACATAGAATCACATCGATATCGTTATCTTCATTTTTATCTGTTAAAAGTGGACAAAATATAGATAGACAGATGATAGATAGACAGACAGACAGACAGATAGATAGATAGATAGACAGACAGACAGACAGATAGATAGATAGATAGATAGATAGATAGATAGATAGATAGATAGATAGAAACACCAACACTGAAATTGTGAAACAATGGACTGGGCTCCATCCTAAATTGCGTACAATTAAACTACACGTCAGAATAATGCACTATACTACTGTATTTACTAAAGTAGCGTGCAGATCGAATGCTTATACTAATTCAGGCTGAGCTCACAGCTATTATAAAGGGGTCAAAATGTATTAAATCATCACCTGGTGTGTAAAACCCCTACTGTGAGTGATGAGGTGTGTTGCTCCTCTGCTCCTGCTGAGGGACATTACAGGGATGGTGGTAAGGGGTTCCCTGATGTTCAAGCAAGACTGAACCTGAACAGACAGAGACAAGTCAAGTGTTGATAAACTAAAACTACAGATGATGACCGAGGCCGCAAAGTTATCTAGCTGGCACTGTACTAGCAAAACGACGTACGCTTTCTCATCATATTTGTCTATTTTCTCTTTTTTTCTACACATTCCTATATATGCATAATCTTTTTTTTTTTTATTTTGAGGCTAATGGATTCCTCTATCCAGTCTTTGGAAGGACATGGGCTAAAATGTTTCCAGATTTAAAGAATGCGCACAGTGGCGGAGAAACCTGTGGACTAGGGTTGAGGTGGGTTTCTTCCAGGTTCCAGGTTATAAGTGGAGTGTTCATGGTAAATTGGCACTATGTGTGAACGAGTGTGTTAATGTGTGTGTGCGCACGGTGCTTTGCGATGAACTGGCGTCCCATTCAGGGTGCCCAGTTTTCTCGGGATAGGCCCTGGATCCGTCATGACCCTGACCAGGCTAAAGTTGTTACTGAAGTGAATGAATGAATATATTCTGTCTATTCTTTTCATCTGCTTGTTGAAACACTACCAACCTGTTCTCATTAAGCCAGAGGTTTCCTGTGCTGAATTCTGCATCACGTGATAGAAACGTCTGGGCGTCCTGCCCGTCACCTTTAAGCCGGCGAGCTTGGCCTTATTGAGAGGCGTGCGTCGCTTTATATCGAGCAGGAGCTCGGGCTTATCCCGTTTGAAGTACGGGTTATGAAAATGGTGCAGTTGGGCTTTAATCGAAGAGTTGTACGACTGCTTGTCCGAGATGTTCGTGCGTTGTTTTTTGAAGCCGTACAGGTTCAGCTGGCGAACGAAACTAATGAAGTCAGTTGTCCTGAAGTACTCAGACAAATGTGTGGGTTGGGACAATAGCACTTCGGCTTCGAATGTTTCCTGATGAACAAGTATCCCTTCCCCGCTGTCGTCCCACCAGACTGAGCAAATCTGGGGATCGTTCACCAAACGCCACAACTTTCCAGGGAAGTAGTTGGGGTTGATGAAGGTGCCAAAAGTTGCATCAGTGTTTTCCATATCAGCTAAAAAGATCTGTAGCCAGAAGGGAGAAAAAAAGGAGACTGAATGTAGCAATTACTCTCTAGCACTAACTAGATAGTAGGTGGCTAGCTAACACATAACACATTCATCTTCAGTAACAGCTGAAAATCACTAACAATAACAAGCTATAGCATTAATGTTGTCAAAATTGACCGTTAGAGCTGTCAAGCAACCTGGACGTAGCCTAAATAATCAAACAAAAACACACCCAAAGTAATTTCTAAGAGCCACATGATCACGTGTGAAATATTTCCCATATGTGAGATCATACACCTGCTATGTGGTTCCTTTTGATAGTTCTCTGATCCCTTATCGCTTCTCAGAGCCGTTAAAACTGGTCAGGGACCGTTACGCACACGCACCGGCCTCGAGCGTTTAAATTCAGGAGACTGGGCAGGTGGAGGCGCCGGACAAATTCATGAATATCCAATGAGCTCGCGTGGATTTATCCAGTCAGAGTAACCCGTGCCTGTGACGTCGTTCGATCCCAAAGTAAAGTCTTGGTGTATTAACGTGTATCGGAAAATAGTGACGACGCTATTCTGCATATTTTGTAGGAGAAACGGTGAACGTTTAGGTCAGCAGCGGCAAATGTACCGCCCGCGGGGTCTCTGTTATTCCTCAAGCAGGAAAAAAAAACTTTAGGCCAAAAATTATGACAAAATGTGCTAATATATAACTCTTCATTAGCAATCCAAAAATGTGAAGCTGTGGCCTTGTGTCTCTCCAACGAACTTAGGGCTTTCACAGCAACGGGGATGAATACTTATGAAATAACAACTGTAATGTTTTTGTTGTTTAAGTAATGTTTTGTTTTGTAAATATTTTTAACAAATTGTGATTTTATTGTATTACGTATTATTTTAGTGTGTACTGATCCCCCACTTTAATATAAAAGTCAGTTCCAGGTTCCAGGTTGTAACACTACAATATGGTAAACCCATAATCCGGAAAATTTTGATGGAATTGCTGTCTGTTTTTCTTTTTCTTTTTATGTATGTGGGCTCATCACTCAGGTGTGATGATATCAACCTATGACAAAACAATGCTGTGCCGTACGCTTTTAACTTTTCAGTGGATATTATAGAAATTCCCGAGTTCTTAACAGACTGTAATGATTGATTGAGAAATATAAAATGTATATCCATCCATTTTCTATACCGCTTTACTACTGGGTGTCGGGAAAGCTGGAGCATCGGGCACCAGGCGGGGTACACCTGTGAGGGAAATGATTCATTTTTACTTTGTAATAGTGTTGTTCTTGTTCTGTTTCATTCTCATCAGAGGATAAGGCCTAAGAAGGCCATGTCATGTCACTTAGATCGGTACACAAAAGTGTGTCGTGCTCTGCGTTTCATATCTACAGTAGTGGTTCAGCACAAGCGCTTCAGAGCGCTCTCATTAATCTATCCTGCTTCATTCTATCCTGTTTTAACCATCTTTCTGTAATAAACCTTTTTTTTTTTACCTTCAGAGGACGTCAGAGGTCTGTGAGTGTTTCTTTGATGATTTCCACAACAATTTGGTCTCCTGGTTGGGCTGTGTGCGTCTTCTCAGGTTTTGTGGACAACAATGATCACTGACCGGTTTGAATCAAAACAAATTTGTAATTTAGAATTTGATGTCATGGGTCGTGATGTCATCGTGTGTTGATGTCATGGTGTATTGCTGTCTGTATGGAAGGGAGTCAATCAGTGCGTTTACATGGACAACAATACTCCACTATTAACCCGATTAAGACAATACTCTGATTAATAAACTACCATGTAAACATGTATATGTAGTGCATGTATATACCTATGAAATGCCATATATTCAGATATATTGAGATATTGCTAAATATCACAATATGTAAATATGTGTGTGTACCACATTCAGTGTTTATTTATCTATTTTATTTTTTAATTTGAATGCGAGAATAAAGAGCGGGAGGTGCGTGGTGTTACAAGAGCAAAAACTGTGAGAGAGAACTTAATTAAGTGCTGGCGCACTGCGTAGTGATGTGTCGTTCGTGAAGGAATCGTTCATTTTGAACGAATCTTTAATATGATTCGGGAACAGCGAGTTGTCTCAGAGAGTGAGCCGTTAATTTTTGAACGCGCATGCGCAGCCACATCCCCATAGGTTCTGTACTCAGAAACAGAAATGATTAGTTCACCTCTGGAGTCTTTGGTTCGAGTCGTTCGTTCATCACTTCACAGCCCCACTGCATTCAGAATATGGGGCAGTCACGTGATGAACGAATGCCTCGAGCCTGAAGACTTGAGACGTGAACTGATCAAATGTGACGTGACAAAAGAAGAACGACTCGGATCGGGAAGTGAACTAACAGACTGCTAATGCTAAGCAATTAATCAATCATTTCTGTTTCTCATAAGTTGCAGTAGCCTATAGTTTATTTTTTATTCCAAATGTGATCAACGTTTGCGTAAGTACTAGAGGTGTTGGGGAATTTAACATGTAACATTTTAACTTTATTCTGCTGAAATGAACGAAATGATGCAAAAAAGAGTCGTTCATTTTGCTGAACGAGATTCAAAGATCCGAGTCAGTAAAATGATCCGAACTTTCTTGTGTTAATATTTGTGATTATGCTCGCACTTTGATCTTAAGCAGTTTGTTTAAGTATGCAGGTCTTTGAACGTATTTTTTTAAATATATATAATAACCTTTCATTTTCTGATGCTCCTGCTTCCACTGTAGTGCTTCCTCATTAGCTTTGCTTACAATATCAATATGTATATGAACCGCTGGCCATGAAATTTATCGAGATTTGGTGAGAATCTATTACTCTGGTCCTGATCTTGCTTGTGTACACTGTTTATTACATTTTTGATTGACTTTTCTTCATAGAATTACTTTAGGCACTGATAGAACTGTCTTTTTTGTCATATCCAATATGAAAAAATGATTAAACTTGCATTTTTTTTGTTCTTTTACCTAAAGTAACCTGTAACTTTATGGACTTGGCTACATTGTACAGCAGTGCTGTAGTACTTTGGAATGGAACCTTATGACCTTTGACCTGCACTGTGAAAATTCAAATGAGTGTTTTTTTTTTTTTTGCAGTGTTTAACATGTTTCTGTGTCATGTTTGTTTGATGTTCTGTAATGACGGAAGATCAGCGCAGAATTCACCAGACTTGTGTCGATGGACCTGAGCAAGTTCTTTTATGAGGGTCTTGACAAACACGCCTCAAAGCTGCTGTATTTGTACCGCTCGAGGCGCCATGCAGACATCGCAGAAAGGAGTGCCATACTGGAGAGCCTGGATAAAAATGTGAGTAGGTTTATTTCAAGTGTACTTGTTTTGTAAATACTGTGGTCATTTCCTTTCTTGCTATTTCTCTTGTCCTGCATAATCTGAATATAAAATATTTGTACTTTTGAGGCATCAAATCACAGGAAGAGGGTTGCAGTACTGCTGGGGCTGCCACTGTCCATGCGGGAGAATCCATGTCAGTTCTTACAGATCTGTGAGGTAAGTGTCTGTGAGGAAAGTAAGATGTTGGAAGATATTCGGATAATGGAAGTCCACGTATTGATATGGAGTATTGATATCCACGTATTGATGGAGTTTACCTTGTTTTATTTTCATGAGAGATGATGAATTTCAGGACGTTGTACTGAGTTTTTTTTTCCACCTTCTGATATTAATTCATCTTGTGTGATGACTAGTAAAGTTAAGATCGGTTCACTCTGTTCTTAAGTCGCTGCGCTTGTGAGGATGTATGTGTGAAAGCACATTTTAAAGTTTGTCTTTGTTTTTAATACAGCACACAGATTCTGAAGAAGAGTTAATCAAGGGCGTGACTGTTGGAATCAGTACAGTTGTGGATGACGCGATGGACCCTATTCCGTGTGACTGTGGTGATGTAGCCCTTGTAATGGAAGAAGTTGTCGTTCTACGCAATCTTGGTGATGTACCAAATGCATTTGTCAACTTGATGGGATTGCTTTATGCACGTAACATAAACTACCCCACAAACTTCAAATACACCTTTGAGGTGATTCAGAGGCTGTTCATGAACATCGGAGCTGATGCCTGCAGTGCACGAGTACATTCACTTAAAAATAATCTGCTCAAGTAGAGATGGTGTTATGCATTTCTTGTAAGAGAGATTTCATGTGGTGTTGTGTTGTGTATGTTACAGTTTCTATACCTAAACAGCATGACTTCAGTTTTGTTGTATATTTTCACCTTTAAACACCGGGCAATTGAAATGTAATGTTGTTAGGCAAAAACAGATTTCTGCTTGCTTTTTCTGTTTATTTTGAGAAATTCATGTAATTTCAAGTTCTGCTCACGCCCGAGTCTGCTGACATGCACAGCCAAGCTCCGCCCATGCCCAAGGTTCACCTGGTAACCTCAGAGCCTCAGCCCCCCTGTTCAGCTGCGGTCGTCGCTCAGCCTCCCTGTTCAGCTGCGGTCGTCGCTCAGCCTCCCTACGCCGCCAAGAACACCGGGCAGTTTCCTGGCTCTGTTTGGGACATTCAGCCCAGGGGGATGATGCTCAGCCCAATGAAGTGGGATGACTCATGGCACTCAGGGGGGGTTCTGTCATGATTCCCCCTTGAAGCAGCGTGCTCTAAGCGCGAATGCGCGAGCACCTGCTTTTCCGTTGTTGACTGTAATGACATCTGGACACGTGTGTTTTGTTTATGTTTCTGTCTCCTCCCTGTTCTGTCATTGGCTGGGATTTCACGTGGGTCTGAATTGCTCTCAGCTGCTAGCGGTTTAGACGCTGATCATGTCCGCATATATACCACACGCCTCCCAACACACAACGCGGAAGATTAAATGTTTAGAGTTAGTTTAGCTCGTATCATAGTCATAGTCACGGTCCATGTTTAGAGTTAGTTCGCGCTGGATTATCCGCTTCCAGTCCCTCGTCATAGTTCGTTTCTTGTTTTGTTTATCGACCCTGTTTTCCGTGACCACGACCTAGATTCCTGCCTTGCCCCGTGTATGCCTGTTTGCCAATCGCCTGACCTCTTGCATGTTTATGGATTACGTTTTGGATCACGTTTTGGATTTGTCTGCCTGTCCCTCTTTCAAATAAACAACTGTTCATCCTGCACTTGCATCCGTCCTATCTCTGCTCCGTCACGATACGTGACGGTGACCTGCTCCAATATGACATTTTGTACATAATATACTTTGCAGGTTTCTGATGTAAAATGATACGAAATAGGATTGTTTACATTAAAATCCATTATATGATGATAATGTATGATAAAGGGGAAAATGTGAGATTTGCAGTCTAGAAAGTCACTTTTTCTCAAAAGTGCCCTGACAAAGCGTGTTTTCATTCCTCCTGTGTGTGCAGACACACGGGGGCGCTACACTGGCTTAAATCACTATACAGTGAATTTCACGCCGCTGGGAGCAAGGGAAAATAGTTTTTCTAACAAATTCAGTATCATATGTTTCACATGTTCATGATTTAATATGATTCTTTGACATGTTTCTGACTCAATATTAGATGTTTAACTTGTTTACATAAAACCCACCCCATTTCTCCAAAAGATGTTTTTTTATTATTATTATTTAATTAAGTTAGTTTTATTTTTGCTCATGCAGTATAAAAGAACAAAGTAATGGTACTTAAAAAAAAAAGTAAATGGTTATTATATCAACAACAAAAAATCAAATGTAACAGATGTGCATTGTAAAGGTTTCAGCTCTACTCAGTGAAAATGGAGGGGACATAACAGGTCTTAATACAGATTATAACCCAGATCTAAGTCTAATCAACACTTACATCTAACCACAAAGTTACGTTGACGCTGACGTGAGGAACGGATGCAGGAGTAACAGAAGTGGGTGGGCTTGTCGTAGTGCATGGTCTTCTTAAAGGAGATAGCCTCCTCACGGGGGTTGGTCTTATAGGAGATAGCCTCCTCACGGGGGTCGGTCTTCTTATAGGAGATAGCCTCCTCACGGGGGTCGGTCTTCTTATAGGAGATAGCCTCCTCACGGGGGTCGGTCTTCTTATAGGAGATAGCCTCCTCACGGGGGTCGGTCTTCTTATAGGAGATAGCCTCCTCACGGGGGTCGGTCTTCTTATAGGAGATAGCCTCCTCACGGGGGTTGGTCTTATAGGAGATAGCCTCCTCACGGGGGTCGGTCTTCTTGTAGGAGATGTTCTTCTTAAAAGGGATGAGAATCTCAAAAAGGGGATGGGCTTCTAAAAGGGGGTGTGAAAAGGGGATGGGCTTATTACAGGAAAGGGTGTGATTCTTAGAGCAGATAGGCCTGGTAAAGGGGACGGGCTTCTCGAAGGACTTCTAAAAGGCACCTCATGCTCATCACCACCATTTTGCTCCTCCTCATGCTGGTCAGGCATGTGGACGTCATCCTCGTAGTCACTCTCCACGGTGTTGTAGTACAGCTCGTCGGCAGCAAACGGCGGATCAGAAGATGTATCCTCCCTCCGTGTTCCTGTATCAAAAGAGATGAAGAGACAGTGAGACACATCTGCACGTCTCGTAAAAGGAACCAGAAAATCCTCCCTCTAAACTGTCCTTTTCACAAAACGTATTTACACAAGTTAATGGTACATTACTGTCATCTTCCTATAACGGTGCATACATCCTCAGTATCTCCGTTATAGCTGCATGTAGAGGTGTTCGATACGGGTGTCACAGTGTCACGACTTCACTGTTAGTCACGGCATATAATCACACACTTACCTCACTGCTCACTTCTTGCCAACAAACAGGATAAAACACATTTCTGTCTATTACTGTTTTTTTCTGATCTCTAACGGTTCTTATCCCTTTTATGTCCATCTGTGGCTCCCCAAAAACTCTTCCCACCCTCTTTCTCCTAAATCACACAACTCCTAACTTCATCACACATCGACGGCTATGAAGAACAAATCATCGCTGACCAGAATTAAACCAAACTACTTTATATTTTGCCTAAGCAGCACTGCACACTGGTCAGATTTATGATTATTTATTTATTTATTGCTCAGTCAGCTGCATTTCCTCACAGCAGCTCTCTCTCTCTCTCTCTCTCTCTCTCTCTCTCTCTCTCTCTCTCAGCTTATAACAACTTTAACACTTTAACAATACTTTTCGTTCTCAAAAATATCTTAGAAACAAGAACAATTAGGAGATTTTATTTGCTTTAGATAAATACACGTCAATATGTGCAAAGACATTTTTCTTTCCTATTAGTTGTGCAGCAGTTGCTGAACCACACAGATGAAGAACTAGATAATAAGCTAGGACACATTTCATATATATCTATCTATCTATATATATATATATATATATATATATATATATATATATATATATATATATATATATATAGCTGAACCAGGTCTCCGAGTTCGATAGCTATCCCCTCCCCCGAGTAGATGACCTCGTGGAGCGACTGGGGAGGGCCTGGTTCATATCTACCTTGAACCTAACGAAAGGCTACTGGCAAGTCACGCTGGCACCAGACGCAAGGCTGAAGACGGCCTTCAGCATGGCCACCGGTCACTGGCAGTACCGGGTTCACCCCTTCGGGCTACACGGGGCGCCCGCAACGTTCCAAAGGCTGATGGACATTGTCCTGCGACCCCACCGTATGTTCGCAGCCGCCTACCTAGACGACGTAGTTATCCACTCCCCCACTTGGTCGGACCACCTGTTCCACCTGGGGGAGGTTCTGAAGGAACTCCGGAAGGCCGGGCTGACAGCCAACCCCAAGAAATGCCACCTAGGCCTGACCGAGGCACAGTACCTGGGCTACCGTATTGGCCGGGGTATGCTGAAGCCACAGGCGAAGAAAATCGAGGCCAGCTGGAAAGGGTGAAATGGTCTGCGGAGGCAGAGCAGGCGTTCCAAGCCCTAAAGGAGGCCCTCATCAGTGCCCCAGTGCTACGCAACCCAGACTTAGGCCTCCCATTCAGCGTACACACAGATGCCTCCGAGACCGGGCTGGGTGCTGTTCTCTCGCAGACCTTCGACGGAGAGGAACACCCGGTCCTTTATATCAGTCGAAAGTTGTCCCCAGCTGAGAGGAAGTATGCGGCCGTGGAAAGAGAAGCCCTGGCGATAAAGTGGGCCATCGAAGAGCTGCGATACTACCTGGCTGGTCGGCACTTCGTCCTGGTGACAGACCACGCCCCACTGCAGTGGATGGCCAAGGCCAATGACACGAATGCCAGGGTAACCCGATGGTTCCTCTCATTGCAGGATTTCTCTTTTCAGGTCCAGCACCGGGCAGGGACCCACCATGGGAATGCAGATGGCTTCTCGCGACGGAATGCACTGTGGGCCCGACACACGACGGCAGTGGGCTCGCAGCTGGGGGGTACTGTGGCGACAGGCCGGCGGCCGGCACACAGGAAACAAAGATCGCTCCTCCCGCGGTGACGCGGAAGAGACAGTTCCACTTCAGCAGAAAACGGCGGGGCGGGGCCGCCGACACACTCACGGCTCATGAATGGTGCACCGCGTGGAAGAATTCCACCATCCAGCAAGCGAGGGGAGAGTATAAAAGGACGATATTCCACTCGAAAAGGGAGAGAAGTGTCTCCGAGCATGAGCGCGGATCTCTGGCGTGTTTTATGCAATTTTGCCGACGCGCGCATGTCTGCTAATCACTGTTGTGTGTTTTTTCCTGGTTTCAGGTGACTCCGACTCGAGTGATGGCTCCGCCCCCCCTTGACTGTAACCGACGACGGCTGAGACCCTCACCACCCGATCGCACTTCAACCCACGCACACACAAACGCACACATACCCGCAGTCCCCTCACCGATAGCCTTAAATAAAGATCACATAACACTGAAACGCCCTCCTGTGTGTCTGTGCTCCGCCCACCGCTGGCTAAATTCCCTACATAATTTTATTTATTTTTTAATATCTTTTATTGTCCAGTCATTGATGTGTTGATGGCCAAATATAGACTATATGACTAAATATAGAATATATCTTTACTACCATAATCATCACTATTGGTTTAGGAATATAAAATTCAATTAAGTAATGTTAGTTACACTATCAGTGCACACCTGGGGACCCGGGGAAGAATAGGTCGCTAGCATCCTCTTGCTGATCGTAAAAGGCAGCAAATGAGGCGACTTATTTGCCGTAAGTTGCAACCCGTGTTTGGAGAGGACGAGAACCTGATATTTGAGGAACGTGCATGCTGTGGCTGACTCAGATCCAACACAATTCTTTGGCTTCGAATTCACATAGACGGGAGGTTGGAAGTACCCGCTCCAACCAAATCGTCTAGTCAAGATGTACCAGAAAGGGTACTCAGGCTTAGGGTCTTAATTGAGTAGAATGAATATTTTGTTCCCTTTGCTCAAGTAGATCACCCCTGTATCCTTGGTGCATATCCGGAGGATGACCACAGCTCTGTGCATCACCTTGCTGGGCTCGGAGGTGGGTGGGGAGCAGGAGTGGTGAGATTTAAAAATACAAACATGGCTAACAAAAAAACAAAACAAAACGACGGATGATAGAACAGACATTGGATGATGATTCAGGTACTGGATGTATTTACTTTCAAAAGAGTGAAAACTGGCAGAGATTTATACTGCTAGGGTCACAAACAACAGACATGCCTCTTACAAAATTGTCTCCATTTGCAATACAGAAAATCATTACAGGCATAGCAGGAGCAGTTAAAGATGTTAAAAAAGCTAGGATCCGGACAAATCCTAGTAGAATGCTCCAAGAAAAGCCATGTTGAAAACATCATGCGTGCAAATATGCTGGCAAATGTACCGATAAAGGCATTTTATCACCCATCATTGAACAGCAGCAAAGGAGTTATATGCACTAGAGAGTGATATGACATGGATGAGACTGAAATAGCATCAGAATTCACTCAACAAGGCATGATGAATGTCAAGAGGATCATGATCAAAAAAGAAGAACAGATCATTAAGACAGGCACTTACATTATGACTTAATAAACCCCAACCCCCAGAGAGGATTCAGATAGGACATATACGAGTGTACGGTCAACGTTGTCGTCTTCTTAGTAACACTCACTTCCTCCATGTTGCCCGTTGTGTCTCGCACACATTGAGAGAAAATCGCATTGATGCGTCTTCTCGTTAGAAAAAGAAAGCATACTTTTACAGTTTTAATGTGAGATCACAACAAAACCTATTTTTTACAACACGCCTTTTGAACGATGGTTCTAAAAATATGTCTATTTTAATATTTCCTTGTTACAGGATAATGTACATAATTGTAATTATATACCTGGATAAATTTTATTGGTTGTGAACTTTTTTAATGTCCTGTCCGCCTTCTTATAAACACTCCATACCACAGAGCATCACTATCAGCTGTTACATACTATCACACTTGAGTTGCATCCACGGCCATATTTCTTCAATCCTGGTGGTTTTATCGTCACAATTTTTTAAATCTATGAACGGATATTTGGAAAACATGTTAATATTAAGTTTATTATTTATTATACTTTTAAAAAGTATGTAATTTATTTATTTATTTTGACTCTTGGCTGAGGAGGAGAAAATTGTCATAATTAAGGTATAAAACGTTCTGGTGTGCTTTTATAGGAAAATGATCTACGATGGGGTGGTGTGAAACAACTGAGGCGAATCAAGCATTAAAAGGCACATTTCTGAGTAAATAGTGCCAGCAAGTGTGTGTGCTCCTGTGTCTCTATGACCAGCTGCCTTGTACTGCTCACATTATTGTGTCACTTTCTTTTCAGGATATTCTACATAACCATTAGTTGATGGAAATGCATGTTCTCTTGCCATTTCTGAAAACCAGTCAATGGAAACATATGTAGTAATTAATATTTAGAAGTTATAATCAGTCATTTTGGCAGAAGTTACCTCAAGTATGTACTCCATTCCATCCAAAACATCCAAAACACTGGGAAGTTTAGTGAGATGCGTTGTACTTCTGAGACTCGGATGATGTATTAAATTTACCAAAAAAATGAAGGGTGGGCTACTGGACACTTGTTTTTCCTTTCAGTTGTGGTTTTACTGTATATGGTGCTTCCTGTGGGTGCTGTTTTGGTGCAGTTCAGTGGCATGAAATATTGTGCTACTTATTTGTCATTTCTGTTCAAGATAAAAAAGTTAGGTAACGTTTCAAATTGAACACTAAGGTACTACATACTCAAGTACACACGGTATACTATCTAGGGTCGGGCTGATTTCATGATTGTGGTAAATTTAACCCTTGTAACGCTAGGCAGAGGGTTTGCCTCACACCTCCAGGGTCGGGGGTTCGTTTCCTGCCACTGCCCTGTGTGTGCAGAGCTTGCCTGTTCTCCCCGTGCTGTGGGGGTTTCCTCCGGGTACTCCAGTTTCCTCCCCCAGTCCAAAGTCATGCATGGTAGGCTGATTGGCATGTCTAAAGTGTCTGTAGTGTATGAATGGGTGTGTGTGGGTGTGTGTGTGTATGTGATTGTGTCCTGCGATGGACTGGCACCCTGTCATCCACCATCCAGGTCCAGGTTCCCCATGACCCTGTAGGATAGGTTGTATAGAAAGGTGGTATACCTCCTCACCTCCCCAGGGCCCTGAGTTCAATCCTGAGCTTGGGTTATTGTCTGGGTCTTGAGTTTTGCATATTCTCTTGTTTTTGTGTTTGTGTGGGTTTCCTCTGGGTTCTTTGGTTTCCTCCCACTGACTGAAAACATACAAATAGGTGGGTTGGTTATAGCTAAATTGATATTAATGCATATGCACTGTACGTGTGTGCGTGGTGCCCTGTGCTGGTCTGTTATTCCGTCAAGGATGACTTCTCCCACTTCACGCACAGTGTTCCCAGGATAGGCTCCGGACCCACCTCGACCCCGATCATGATGCAACGTTTACTGAAGATGAATGAATAAATGAATGAAGAGCGAATATAAGAAAACATGCATTTAATCATTCAAAAAAAGGTTCATCCATCTCGGGCATCAATCTCATTTTTATCATGTTTCTTTGCAGAAAATGGCTGCATTTTGCTCTTAAATGAGAAACAGGGTTGAACGCAACAGGGTTAAGTTTTGTTATAAAAAAAATTTAAATTACAGAACATGGTTTTCTTCTTCACATGATCTTCAGGAAAGTCAGATGATACAACATCATCCTGTTGAACATGTGACTTGTGGTATATTGCAAATAATTAATGGGGTGAATGTGAACAATCTCACACAAACTGCTTAATGACAATAAAGTGGAATCTAATCTAATCTATTTGAACTTGGGGAGGAAATTGGAGTACTCGGAGGAAACCACTGAAGCACGGGGAGAACATGCAAACTCCACACACACAGGGTGGAAGCAGGAGTCGAACCCCCATCCCCAGAAGTGCTAGGCAAATGTGCTAACCACTAAGCCACCATACTAATAATGATTATTATAATGATTTAAAGAATAAATTTCGTAGTAAAGTGTCGTTACAGTGGATTGGAACGGGTAAAAAGATTGGGAAAAAACAGGTGAGTACAGTGGTTGTTATGACTATCTTCAAAATGTTTTTACCGTCGCTTAAATATTTGTAAATGTAATCTCTGTGGTAATTAAATCTTTATTTATATAGCATTTTTCTAAACCTTATTTACAAGATACTTCATGCTAGATAAATCACAATGCTTCATGACTAAAACTGACACATGGAGCAGTAAAAGTACAGTAGGACTCAGATGGGGCAGAATGCATCAATGCTAATGCCTGACTGCTTGGTTTTTATGTTTTCTTACATTAAAAAATGTTTTTACTGAAAAATTCAGCATATTATATATATATATATATATATATATATATATATATATATATATATATATATATATATATATATATATATATATATATATAGAGAGAGAGAGAGAGAGAGAGAGAGAGAGAGAAATAGATAGATATAAAATACTATTAAATATAATACAATTCATTTCAATTCAATTCAGTTTTATTTGTATAGCGCTTTTTACAATAGACATTGTCTCAAAGCAGCTTTATAGAAATATCAACACGGTATACAGATATTAAAGGTGCGAATTTATCCCAACTGGCGACGGTGGCAAGGAAAAACTCCCTGAGATGTTTTAAGAGGAAGAAACCTTGAGAGGAACCCGACTCAGAAGGAACCCGTCCTCATCTGGGCAACAACAGATAGTGTGAAAAAGTTCATTATGGATTTATATGAAGTCTGTATGGCGTTAGGAGCAGCCGTAGTCCCAGCAATCTGGATTTGGAGTAGATGAGAGCTCCATCCAGAGGCAGAAAGGATCAGGATCTCTAGTATCTCCATAAATTCATGTGTGGCTCGACAGAAGGAGAGAGGGAGAGAAAAGATTATTAGGACTGTGAATTAGCATAATAGAGTCAGGCTTGAGTAAACTAATATGTTTTAAGCCTAGACTTAAACACTGAGACTGTGTCTGAGTCCCGAACACTAATAGGAAGACTGTTCCATAACTGTGGTGCTCTATAAGAGAAAGCTCTTCCCCCTGCTGTAGCCTTCACTATTCGAGGTACCGTCAAGTAGCCTGCATCTTTTGACCTAAGTAGGCGTGGCGGAGACCACTTAGTGCTTTATAGGTTAATAATAGTATTTTATAATCAATTTTATAAACAATACATTTAAAAAAGTTATCCAACAGCTACAGCTATCAGCAACGTGAAAAATGAACTGCCCCCTGAAACTTAAAATCTGGTTGTGCCACCTTTAGCAGCATTAACTGCAACCAAACATTTCTAATAACTGGAGATCAGACTTTCACTTACTTCTAGTACTTGGACTTACTCCTATGCTTTGGATCATTGTCTTGCAGCGCTTGACTTTCATATTATGGACTGAAGACCGAGAATCCTAATTCTCTTTTAGGATTTTCTGGTAGAGAGCAGAATTCATGTTTCCTTCAAGACCGTAGGTATAATGTACTGACATATATATATAGATATATATATACACATACCATACTGTGCATATATACACACACCGTACTGTACATATATACACACACAGTACTGTACATATATACACACACCGTACTGTACATATATACACACAGTACTGTACATATATACACACACAGTACTGTACATATATACACACAGTACTGTACATATATACACACACCGTACTGTACATATATACACACACCGTACTGTACATATATACACACAGTACTGTACATATATACACACACAGTACTGTACATATATACACACACCGTACTGTACATATATACACACACCGTACTGTACATATATACACACACCGTACTGTACATATATACACACAGTACTGTACATATATACACACAAAGTACTGTACATATATACACACAGAGTACTGTACATATATACACACACCGTACTGTACATATATACACACAGTACTGTACATATATACACACAGAGTACTGTTCATATATACACACAGTACTGTACATATACACACACACAGTACTGTACATATATACACACAGAGTACTGTACATATATACACACACCATACTGTACATATATACACACAGTACTGTACATATATACACACACCATACTGTACATATATACACACAGTACTGTACATATATACACACAGTACTGTACATATACACACACAATACTGTACATATATACACACATAGTACTGTACATATATACACACATAGTACTGTACATATACACACACAATCTATACATATATACACACACAGTACTGTACATATACACACACACCGTACTGTACATATATACACACACCATGCAGTACATATATACACACACAGTACTGTACATATATACACACACAGTACTGTACATATACACACACAGTACTGTACATATATACACACCGTACTGTACATATATACACACACCGTACTGTACATATATACACACACCGTACTGTACATATACACACACACCGTACTGTACATATACACACACACCGTACTGTACATATACACATACACAGTACTGTACATATACACACACACAGTACTGTACATATACACACACACACCGTACTGTACATATACACACACACCGTACTGTACATATATACACACACAGTACTGTACATATACACACACAGTACTGTACATACACACACACACTGTACTGTACATATATACACACACAGTACTGTACATATACACACACAGTACTGTACATATACACACACAGTACTGTACATATATACACACACCGTACTGTACATATACACACACACCGTACTGTACATATACACACACACCGTATTGTACATATACACACACCGTACTGTACATATATACACACACCGTACTGTACATATACACACACAGTACTGTACATATACACACACACAGTACTGTACATATACACACACACCGTACTGTACATATACACACACACCGTACTGTACATATACACACACACCGTACTGTACATATACACACACACCGTACTGTACATATACACACACACCGTACTGTACATATATACACACACAGTACTGTACATATATACACACAGAGTACTGTACATATATACACACACCGTACTGTACATATATACACACAGTACTGTACATATATACACACACAGTACTGTACATATACACACACACCGTACTGTACATATACACACACACAGTACTGTACATATACACACACACCGTACTGTACATATATACACACACCGTACTGTACATATACACACACAGTACTGTACATATACACACACACCGTACTGTACATATACACACACACCGTACTGTACATATATACACACACCGTACTGTACATATATACACACCGTACTGTACATGTACACACACAGTACTGTACATATACACACACCGTACTGTACATATACACACACACCGTACTGTACATATACACACACACAGTACTGTACATATATACACACACCGTACTGTACATATATACACACACCGTACTGTACATATACACACACAGTACTGTACATATATACACACAGTACTGTACATATATACACACACCGTACTGTACATATACACACACAGTACTGTACATATACACACACACAGTACTGTACATATATACACACACAGTACTGTACATATATACACACACCGTACTGTACATATATACACACACAGTACTGTACATATATACACACAGCACTGTACATATATACACACAGTACTGTACATATATACACACACCGTACTGTACATATATACACACAGTACTGTACATATATACACACAGTACTGTACATATATACACACACAGTACTGTACATATATACACACCGTACTGTACATATATACACACCGTACTGTACATATATACACACACCGTACTGTACATATACACACACCGTACTGTACATATACACACACACAGTACTGTACATATATACACACAGTACTGTACATATATACACACAGTACTGTACATATATACACACACAGTACTGTACATATATACACACAGTACTGTACATATATACACACCGTACTGTACATATATACACACACCGTACTGTACATATACACACACAGTACTGTACATATATACACACACAGTACTGTACATATATACACACAGTACTGTACATATATACACACCGTACTGTACATATACACACACAGTACTGTACATATACACACAGTACTGTACATATACACACACCGTACTGTACATATACACAGTACTGTACATATACACACACCATACTGTACATATACACACACACAGTACTGTACATATACACACACACCGTACTGTACATATACACACACACCGTACTGTACATATACACACACACCGTACTGTACATATACACACACCGTACTGTACATATACACACACCGTACTGTACATATACACACACACCGTACTGTACATATACACACACACCGTACTGTACATATATACACACACAGTACTGTACATATATACACACCCAGTACTGTACATATATACACACACCGTACTGTACATATATACACACAGAGTACTGTACATATATACACACACAGTACTGTACATATATACACACAGTACTGTACATATATACACAAACAGTACTGTACATATATACACACAGTACTGTACATATATACACACCGTACTGTACATATACACACACACCGTACTGTACATATACACACACACAGTACTGTACATTTATACACACACCGTACTGTACATATATACACACACCGTACTGTACATATACACACACCGTACTGTACATATACACACACAGTACTGTACATATATACACACACAGTACTGTACATATATACACACACTGTACTGTACATATATACACACACCGTACTGTACATATACACACACACAGTACTGTACATATACACACACACAGTACTGTACATATATACACACACTGTACTGTACATATATACACACACAGTACTGTACATATATACACACACAGTACTGTACATATATACACACACCGTACTGTACATATATACACACACCGTACTGTACATATATACACACACAGTACTGTACATATATACACACAGCACTGTACATATATACACACAGTACTGTACATATATACACACACCGTACTGTACATATATACACACAGTACTGTACATATATACACACAGTACTGTACATATATACACACACAGTACTGTACATATATACACACACCGTACTGTACATATACACACACCGTACTGTACATATACACACACACAGTACTGTACATATATACACACAGTACTGTACATATACACACACAGTACTGTACATATATACACACACAGTACTGTACATATATACACACAGTACTGTACATATATACACACCGTACTGTACATATACACACACAGTACTGTACATATACACACAGTACTGTACATATACACACACCGTACTGTACATATACACAGTACTGTACATATACACACACCATACTGTACATATACACACACACAGTACTGTACATATACACACACACCGTACTGTACATATACACACACACCGTACTGTACATATACACACACACCGTACTGTACATATACACACACCGTACTGTACATATACACACACACCGTACTGTACATATACACACACACCGTACTGTACATATATACACACACAGTACTGTACATATATACACACCCAGTACTGTACATATATACACACACCGTACTGTACATATATACACACAGAGTACTGTACATATATACACACACCGTACTGTACATATATACACACAGTACTGTACGTATATACACACAGTACTGTACATATATACACACAGTACTGTACATATATACACAAACAGTACTGTACATATATACACACAGTACTGTACATATATACACACCGTACTGTACATATACACACACACCGTACTGTACATATACACACACACAGTACTGTACATTTATACACACACCGTACTGTACATATATACACACACCGTACTGTACATATACACACACCGTACTGTACATATATACACACAGTACTGTACATATATACACACACAGTACTGTACATATATACACACAGTACTGTACATATATACACACACCGTACTGTACATATACACACACACAGTACTGTACATATACACACACACAGTACTGTACATATATACACACACTGTACTGTACATATATACACACACCGTACTGTACATATATACACACACTGTACTGTACATATACACACACACAGTACTGTACATATATACACACACTGTACTGTACATATATACACACACCGTACTGTACATATATACACACACCGTACTGTACATATATACACACAGCACTGTACATATATACACACAGTACTGTACATATATACACACACCGTACTGTACATATATACACACAGTACTGTACATATATACACACAGTACTGTACATATATACACACACAGTACTGTACATATATACACACCGTACTGTACATATATACACACCGTACCGTACATATATACACACACCGTACTGTACATATACACACACCGTACTGTACATATACACACACAGTACTGTACATATATACACACAGTACTGTACATATATACACACAGTACTGTACATATATACACACACAGTACTGTACATATATACACACAGTACTGTACAAATATACACACCGTACTGTACATATATACACACACCGTACTGTACATATACACACACAGTACTGTACATATATACACACACAGTACTGTACATATATACACACAGTACTGTACATATATACACACAGTACTGTACATATATACACACACAGTACTGTACATATATACACACACCGTACTGTACATATATACACACACCGTACTGTACATATACACACACACAGTACTGTACATATATACACACACCGTACTGTACATATATACACACACAGTACTGTACATATATACACACATAGTACTGTACATATATACACACAGTACTGTACATATATACACACACCGTACTGTACATATATACACACACCGTACTGTACATATATACACACAGTACTGTACATATATACACACACCGTACTGTACATATATACACACACCGTACTGTACATATACACACACACACAGTACTGTACATATATACACACACCATACTGTACATATATACACACACAGTACTGTACATATATACACACACAGTACTGTACATATATACACACATAGTACTGTACATATATACACACAGTACTGTACATATATACACACCGTACTGTACATATACACACACACCGTACTGTACATATACACACACACAGTACTGTACATATATACACACACCGTACTGTACATATATACACACACCGTACTGTACATATACACACACAGTACTGTACATATACACACACAGTACTGTACATATATACACACAGTACTGTACATATATACACACACCGTACTGTACATATACACACACACAGTACTGTACATATACACACACACAGTACTGTACATATATACACACACTGTACTGTACATATATACACACACAGTACTGTACATATATACACACACCGTACTGTACATATATACACACACAGTACTGTACATATATACACACAGCACTGTACATA
Organism: Ictalurus punctatus; assembly: GCF_001660625.3. NCBI lineage: Eukaryota > Metazoa > Chordata > Actinopteri > Siluriformes > Ictaluridae > Ictalurus > Ictalurus punctatus. Next base: position 1,984,394 of record NC_030427.2, on the reverse strand, counting down.
TATACACACAGTACTGTACATATATACACACACCGTACTGTACATATATACACACAGTACTGTACATATATACACACAGTACTGTACATATATACACACAGCACTGTACATATATACACACAGTACTGTACATATATACACACACCGTACTGTACATATATACACACACCGTACTGTACATATACACACACACACAGTACTGTACATATATACACACACCATACTGTACATATATACACACACAGTACTGTACATATATACACACACAGTACTGTACATATATACACACATAGTACTGTACATATATACACACAGTACTGTACATATATACACACCGTACTGTACATATACACACACACCGTACTGTACATATACACACACACAGTACTGTACATATATACACACACCGTACTGTACATATATACACACACCGTACTGTACATATACACACACAGTACTGTACATATACACACACAGTACTGTACATATATACACACAGTACTGTACATATATACACACACCGTACTGTACATATACACACACACAGTACTGTACATATACACACACACAGTACTGTACATATATACACACACTGTACTGTACATATATACACACACAGTACTGTACATATATACACACACCGTACTGTACATATATACACACACAGTACTGTACATATATACACACAGCACTGTACATATATACACACAGTACTGTACATATATACACACACCGTACTGTACATATATACACACAGTACTGTACATATATACACACAGTACTGTACATATATACACACAGCACTGTACATATATACACACAGTACTGTACATATATACACACACCGTACTGTACATATATACACACACCGTACTGTACATATACACACACACACAGTACTGTACATATATACACACACCATACTGTACATATATACACACACAGTACTGTACATATATACACACACAGTACTGTACATATATACACACATAGTACTGTACATATATACACACAGTACTGTACATATATACACACCGTACTGTACATATACACACACACCGTACTGTACATATACACACACACAGTACTGTACATATATACACACACCGTACTGTACATATATACACACACCGTACTGTACATATACACACACAGTACTGTACATATACACACACAGTACTGTACATATATACACACAGTACTGTACATATATACACACACCGTACTGTACATATACACACACACAGTACTGTACATATACACACACACAGTACTGTACATATATACACACACTGTACTGTACATATATACACACACAGTACTGTACATATATACACACACCGTACTGTACATATATACACACACAGTACTGTACATATATACACACAGCACTGTACATATATACACACAGTACTGTACATATATACACACACCGTACTGTACATATATACACACAGTACTGTACATATATACACACAGTACTGTACATATATACACACAGTACTGTACATATATACACACACAGTACTGTACATATATACACACCGTACTGTACATATATACACACCGTACTGTACATATATACACACACCGTACTGTACATATACACACACCGTACTGTACATATACACACACACAGTACTGTACATATATACACACAGTACTGTACATATATACACACAGTACTGTACATATATACACACACAGTACTGTACATATATACACACAGTACTGTACATATATACACACCGTACTGTACATATATACACACACCGTACTGTACATATACACACACAGTACTGTACATATATACACACACAGTACTGTACATATATACACACAGTACTGTACATATATACACACCGTACTGTACATATACACACACAGTACTGTACATATACACACAGTACTGTACATATACACACACCGTACTGTACATATACACAGTACTGTACATATACACACACCATACTGTACATATACACACACACAGTACTGTACATATACACACACACCGTACTGTACATATACACACACACCGTACTGTACATATACACACACCGTACTGTACATATACACACACCGTACTGTACATATACACACACACCGTACTGTACATATACACACACACCGTACTGTACATATATACACACACACAGTACTGTACATATATACACACCCAGTACTGTACATATATACACACACCGTACTGTACATATATACACACAGAGTACTGTACATATATACACACACCGTACTGTACATATATACACACAGTACTGTACATATATACACACAGTACTGTACATATATACACACAGTACTGTACATATATACACAAACAGTACTGTACATATATACACACAGTACTGTACATATAGACACACCGTACTGTACATATACACACACACCGTACTGTACATATACACACACACAGTACTGTACATTTATACACACACCGTACTGTACATATATACACACACCGTACTGTACATATACACACACCATACTGTACATATATACACACAGTACTGTACATATATACACACACAGTACTGTACATATATACACACAGTACTGTACATATATACACACACCGTACTGTACATATACACACACACAGTACTGTACATATACACACACACAGTACTGTACATATATACACACACTGTACTGTACATATATACACACACAGTACTGTACATATATACACACACTGTACTGTACATATATACACACACAGTACTGTACATATATACACACACCGTACTGTACATATATACACACACCGTACTGTACATATATACACACACAGTACTGTACATATATACACACAGCACTGTACATATATACACACAGTACTGTACATATATACACACACCGTACTGTACATATATACACACAGTACTGTACATATATACACACAGTACTGTACATATATACACACACAGTACTGTACATATATACACACACCGTACTGTACATATATACACACACCGTACTGTACATATACACACACCGTACTGTACATATACACACACAGTACTGTACATATATACACACAGTACTGTACATATATACACACAGTACTGTACATATATACACACACAGTACTGTACATATATACACACAGTACTGTACAAATATACACACCGTACTGTACATATATACACACACCGTACTGTACATATACACACACAGTACTGTACATATATACACACACAGTACTGTACATATATACACACAGTACTGTACATATATACACACACAGTACTGTACATATATACACACACCGTACTGTACATATATACACACACCGTACTGTACATATACACACACACAGTACTGTACATATATACACACACCGTACTGTACATATATACACACACCGTACTGTACATATATACACACACCGTACTGTACATATATACACACACCGTACTGTACATATATACACACAGTACTGTACATATATACACACACAGTACTGTACATATATACACACACAGTACTGTACATATATACACACACCGTACTGTACATATATACACACACAGTACTGTACATATATACACACAGCACTGTACATATATACACACAGTACTGTACATATATACACACACCGTACTGTACATATATACACACAGTACTGTACATATATACACACCGTACTGTACATATATACACACACCGTACTGTACATATACACACACCGTACTGTACATATACACACACACAGTACTGTACATATACACACAGTACTGTACATATATACACACAGTACTGTACATATATACACACACAGTACTGTACATATATACACACAGTACTGTACATATATACACACCGTACTGTACATATATACACACACCGTACTGTACATATACACACACAGTACTGTACATATATACACACACAGTACTGTACATATATACACACAGTACTGTACATATATACACACCGTACTGTACATATATACACACAGTACTGTACATATACACACACTGTACTGTACATATACACAGTACTGTACATATACACACACCGTACTGTACATATACACACACAGTACTGTACATATACACACAGTACTGTACATATACACACACCGTACTGTACATATACACAGTACTGTACATATACACACACCATACTGTACATATACACACACACAATACTGTACATATATACACACACCGTACTGTACATATATACACACACAGTACTGTACATATATACACACACCGTACTGTACATATATACACACACCGTACTGTACATATATACACACACCGTACTGTACATATATACACACAGTACTGTACATATATACACACACAGTACTGTACATATATACACACACAGTACTGTACATATATACACACACCGTACTGTACATATATACACACACAGTACTGTACATATATACACACAGCACTGTACATATATACACACAGTACTGTACATATATACACACACCGTACTGTACATATATACACACAGTACTGTACATATATACACACCGTACTGTACATATATACACACACCGTACTGTACATATACACACACCGTACTGTACATATACACACACACAGTACTGTACATATACACACAGTACTGTACATATATACACACAGTACTGTACATATATACACACACAGTACTGTACATATATACACACAGTACTGTACATATATACACACCGTACTGTACATATATACACACACCGTACTGTACATATACACACACAGTACTGTACATATATACACACACAGTACTGTACATATATACACACAGTACTGTACATATATACACACCGTACTGTACATATATACACACAGTACTGTACATATACACACACTGTACTGTACATATACACAGTACTGTACATATACACACACCGTACTGTACATATACACACACAGTACTGTACATATACACACAGTACTGTACATATACACACACCGTACTGTACATATACACAGTACTGTACATATACACACACCATACTGTACATATACACACACACAGTACTGTACATATACACACACACCGTACTGTACATATACACACACACCGTACTGTACATATACACACACACCGTACTGTACATATACACACACCGTACTGTACATATACACACACCGTACTGTACATATACACACACACCGTACTGTACATATACACACACACCGTACTGTACATATATACACACACAGTACTGTACATATATACACACACCGTACTGTACATATATACACACAGAGTACTGTACATATATACACACACACCGTACTGTACATATATACACACAGTACTGTACATATATACACACAGTACTGTACATATATACACACAGTACTGTACATATATACACACCGTACTGTACATATACACACACACCGTACTGTACATATACACACACACAGTACTGTACATATATACACACACCGTACTGTACATATATACACACACCGTACTGTACATATACACACACAGTACTGTACATATACACACACAGTACTGTACATATATACACACAGTACTGTACATATATACACACACCGTACTGTACATATACACACACACAGTACTGTACATATACACACACACAGTACTGTACATATATACACACACTGTACTGTACATATATACACACACAGTACTGTACATATATACACACACCGTACTGTACATATATACACACACAGTACTGTACATATATACACACAGCACTGTACATATATACACACAGTACTGTACATATATACACACACCGTACTGTACATATATACACACAGTACTGTACATATATACACACAGTACTGTACATATATACACACAGCACTGTACATATATACACACAGTACTGTACATATATACACACACCGTACTGTACATATATACACACACCGTACTGTACATATACACACACACACAGTACTGTACATATATACACACACCATACTGTACATATATACACACACAGTACTGTACATATATACACACACAGTACTGTACATATATACACACATAGTACTGTACATATATACACACAGTACTGTACATATATACACACCGTACTGTACATATACACACACACCGTACTGTACATATACACACACACAGTACTGTACATATATACACACACCGTACTGTACATATATACACACACCGTACTGTACATATACACACACAGTACTGTACATATACACACACAGTACTGTACATATATACACACAGTACTGTACATATATACACACACCGTACTGTACATATACACACACACAGTACTGTACATATACACACACACAGTACTGTACATATATACACACACTGTACTGTACATATATACACACACAGTACTGTACATATATACACACACCGTACTGTACATATATACACACACCACTGTACATATATACACACAGTACTGTACATATATACACACACCGTACTGTACATATATACACACAGTACTGTACATATATACACACAGTACTGTACATATATACACACAGTACTGTACATATATACACACACAGTACTGTACATATATACACACCGTACTGTACATATATACACACCGTACTGTACATATATACACACACCGTACTGTACATATACACACACCGTACTGTACATATACACACACACAGTACTGTACATATATACACACAGTACTGTACATATATACACACAGTACTGTACATATATACACACACAGTACTGTACATATATACACACAGTACTGTACATATATACACACCGTACTGTACATATATACACACACCGTACTGTACATATACACACACAGTACTGTACATATATACACACACAGTACTGTACATATATACACACAGTACTGTACATATATACACACCGTACTGTACATATACACACACAGTACTGTACATATACACACAGTACTGTACATATACACACACCGTACTGTACATATACACAGTACTGTACATATACACACACCATACTGTACATATACACACACACAGTACTGTACATATACACACACACCGTACTGTACATATACACACACACCGTACTGTACATATACACACACCGTACTGTACATATACACACACCGTACTGTACATATACACACACACCGTACTGTACATATACACACACACCGTACTGTACATATATACACACACAGTACTGTACATATATACACACCCAGTACTGTACATATATACACACACCGTACTGTACATATATACACACAGAGTACTGTACATATATACACACACCGTACTGTACATATATACACACAGTACTGTACATATATACACACAGTACTGTACATATATACACACAGTACTGTACATATATACACAAACAGTACTGTACATATATACACACAGTACTGTACATATAGACACACCGTACTGTACATATACACACACACCGTACTGTACATATACACACACACAGTACTGTACATTTATACACACACCGTACTGTACATATATACACACACCGTACTGTACATATACACACACCATACTGTACATATATACACACAGTACTGTACATATATACACACACAGTACTGTACATATATACACACAGTACTGTACATATATACACACACCGTACTGTACATATACACACACACAGTACTGTACATATACACACACACAGTACTGTACATATATACACACACTGTACTGTACATATATACACACACAGTACTGTACATATATACACACACTGTACTGTACATATATACACACACAGTACTGTACATATATACACACACCGTACTGTACATATATACACACACCGTACTGTACATATATACACACACAGTACTGTACATATATACACACAGCACTGTACATATATACACACAGTACTGTACATATATACACACACCGTACTGTACATATATACACACAGTACTGTACATATATACACACAGTACTGTACATATATACACACACAGTACTGTACATATATACACACACCGTACTGTACATATATACACACACCGTACTGTACATATACACACACCGTACTGTACATATACACACACAGTACTGTACATATATACACACAGTACTGTACATATATACACACAGTACTGTACATATATACACACACAGTACTGTACATATATACACACAGTACTGTACAAATATACACACCGTACTGTACATATATACACACACCGTACTGTACATATACACACACAGTACTGTACATATATACACACACAGTACTGTACATATATACACACAGTACTGTACATATATACACACACAGTACTGTACATATATACACACACCGTACTGTACATATATACACACACCGTACTGTACATATACACACACACAGTACTGTACATATATACACACACCGTACTGTACATATATACACACACCGTACTGTACATATATACACACACCGTACTGTACATATATACACACACCGTACTGTACATATATACACACAGTACTGTACATATATACACACACAGTACTGTACATATATACACACACAGTACTGTACATATATACACACACCGTACTGTACATATATACACACACAGTACTGTACATATATACACACAGCACTGTACATATATACACACAGTACTGTACATATATACACACACCGTACTGTACATATATACACACAGTACTGTACATATATACACACCGTACTGTACATATATACACACACCGTACTGTACATATACACACACCGTACTGTACATATACACACACACAGTACTGTACATATACACACAGTACTGTACATATATACACACAGTACTGTACATATATACACACACAGTACTGTACATATATACACACAGTACTGTACATATATACACACCGTACTGTACATATATACACACACCGTACTGTACATATACACACACAGTACTGTACATATATACACACACAGTACTGTACATATATACACACAGTACTGTACATATATACACACCGTACTGTACATATATACACACAGTACTGTACATATACACACACTGTACTGTACATATACACAGTACTGTACATATACACACACCGTACTGTACATATACACACACAGTACTGTACATATACACACAGTACTGTACATATACACACACCGTACTGTACATATACACAGTACTGTACATATACACACACCATACTGTACATATACACACACACAATACTGTACATATATACACACACCGTACTGTACATATATACACACACAGTACTGTACATATATACACACACCGTACTGTACATATATACACACACCGTACTGTACATATATACACACACCGTACTGTACATATATACACACAGTACTGTACATATATACACACACAGTACTGTACATATATACACACACAGTACTGTACATATATACACACACCGTACTGTACATATATACACACACAGTACTGTACATATATACACACAGCACTGTACATATATACACACAGTACTGTACATATATACACACACCGTACTGTACATATATACACACAGTACTGTACATATATACACACCGTACTGTACATATATACACACACCGTACTGTACATATACACACACCGTACTGTACATATACACACACACAGTACTGTACATATACACACAGTACTGTACATATATACACACAGTACTGTACATATATACACACACAGTACTGTACATATATACACACAGTACTGTACATATATACACACCGTACTGTACATATATACACACACCGTACTGTACATATACACACACAGTACTGTACATATATACACACACAGTACTGTACATATATACACACAGTACTGTACATATATACACACCGTACTGTACATATATACACACAGTACTGTACATATACACACACTGTACTGTACATATACACAGTACTGTACATATACACACACCGTACTGTACATATACACACACAGTACTGTACATATACACACAGTACTGTACATATACACACACCGTACTGTACATATACACAGTACTGTACATATACACACACCATACTGTACATATACACACACACAGTACTGTACATATACACACACACCGTACTGTACATATACACACACACCGTACTGTACATATACACACACCGTACTGTACATATACACACACCGTACTGTACATATACACACACACCGTACTGTACATATACACACACACCGTACTGTACATATATACACACACAGTACTGTACATATATACACACACCGTACTGTACATATATACACACAGAGTACTGTACATATATACACACACACCGTACTGTACATATATACACACAGTACTGTACATATATACACACAGTACTGTACATATATACACACAGTACTGTACATATATACACACCGTACTGTACATATACACACACACCGTACTGTACATATACACACACACAGTACTGTACATTGATACACACACCGTACTGTACATATATACACACACCGTACTGTACATATACACACACAGTACTGTACATATATACACACAGTACTGTACATATATACACACACAGTACTGTACATATATACACACAGTACTGTAAATATATACACACACCGTACTGTACATATACACACACACAGTACTGTACATATACACACACACAGTACTGTACATATATACACACACTGTACTGTACATATATACACACACCGTACTGTACATATATACACACACCGTACTGTACATATATACACACAGCACTGTACATATATACACACAGTACTGTACATATATACACACACCGTACAGTACATATATACACACAGTACTGTACATATATACACACAGTACTGTACATATATACACACACAGTACTGTACATATATACACACCGTACTGTACATATATACACACCGTACTGTACATATATACACACACCGTACTGTACATATACACACACCGTACTGTACATATACACACACAGTACTGTACATATATACACACAGTACTGTACATATATACACACAGTACTGTACATATATACACACACAGTACTGTACATATATACACACAGTACTGTACAAATATACACACCGTACTGTACATATATACACACACCGTACTGTACATATACACACACAGTACTGTACATATATACACACACAGTACTGTACATATATACACACAGTACTGTACATATATACACACAGTACTGTACATATATACACACACAGTACTGTACATATATACACACACCGTACTGTACATATATACACACACCGTACTGTACATATACACACACACAGTACTGTACATATATACACACACCGTACTGTACATATATACACACACAGTACTGTACATATATACACACATAGTACTGTACATATATACACACAGTACTGTACATATATACACACACCGTACTGTACATATATACACACACCGTACTGTACATATATACACACAGTACTGTACATATATACACACACCGTACTGTACATATACACACACCGTACTGTACATATACACACACACACAGTACTGTACATATATACACACACCATACTGTACATATATACACACACAGTACTGTACATATATACACACACAGTACTGTACATATATACACACATAGTACTGTACATATATACACACAGTACTGTACATATATACACACCGTACTGTACATATATACACACAGTACTGTACATATATACACACACAGTACTGTACATATACACACACAGTACTGTACATATATACACACACAGTACTGTACATATATACACACAGTACTGTACATATATACACACAGTACTGTACATATATACACACACCGTACTGTACATATACACACACACAGTACTGTACATATACACACACACAGTACTGTACATATATACACACACTGTACTGTACATATATACACACACAGTACTGTACATATATACACACACCGTACTGTACATATATACACACACCGTACTGTACATATATACACACACAGTACTGTACATATATACACACAGCACTGTACATATATACACACAGTACTGTACATATATACACACACAGTACTGTACATATATACACACAGTACTGTACATATATACACACACAGTACTGTACATATATACACACACAGTACTGTACATATATACACACCGTACTGTACATATATACACACCGTACTGTACATATATACACACACCGTACTGTACATATACACACACAGTACTGTACATATATACACACACAGTACTGTACATATATACACACACAGTACTGTGCATATATACACACCGTACTGTACATATATACACACAGTACTGTACATATACACACACCGTACTGTACATATATACACACAGTACTGTACATATATACACACACAGTACTGTACATATACACACACAGTACTGTACATATATACACACACAGTACTGTACATATATACACACAGTACTGTACATATATACACACAGTACTGTACATATATACACACACCGTACTGTACATATACACACACACAGTACTGTACATATACACACACAGTACTGTACATATATACACACACTGTACTGTACATATATACACACACAGTACTGTACATATATACACACACCGTACTGTACATATATACACACACCGTACTGTACATATATACACACACAGTACTGTACATATATACACACAGCACTGTACATATATACACACAGTACTGTACATATATACACACACCGTACTGTACATATATACACACAGTACTGTACATATATACACACAGTACTGTACATATATACACACAGTACTGTACATATACACACACCGTACTGTACATATATACACACACAGTACTGTGCATATATACACACAGTACTGTACATATATACACACAGTACTGTACATATATACACACACAGTACTGTACATATACACACACACAGTACTGTACATATATACACACACTGTACTGTACATATATACACACACAGTACTGTACATATATACACACACCGTACTGTACATATATACACACACCGTACTGTACATTTATACACACACAGTACTGTACATATATACACACAGCACTGTACATTTATACACACAGTACTGTACATATATACACACACCGTACTGTACATATACACACACCGTACTGTACATATACACACACACAGTACTGTACATATATACACACAGTACTGTACATAAATACACACACAGTACTGTACATATATACACACAGTACTGTACATATATACACACCGTACTGTACATATATACACACACCGTACTGTACATATACACACACAGTACTGTACATATATACACACACAGTACTGTACATATATACACACAGTACTGTACATATATACACACAGTACTGTACATATATACACACACAGTACTGTACATATATACACACAGTACTGTACATATATACACACACAGTACTGTACATATATACACACAGTACTGTACATATATACACACAGCACTGTACATATATACACACACCGTACTGTACATATACACACACAGTACTGTACATATATACACACACAGTACTGTACATATATACACACAGTACTGTACATATATACACACAGTACTGTACATATATACACACACCGTACTGTACATATATACACACACCGTACTGTACATATACACACACACAGTACTGTACATATATACACACACCGTACTGTACATATATACACACAGTATTGTACATATATACACACACCGTACTGTACATATATACACACACCGTACTGTACATATATACACACACCGTACTGTACATATACACACACACAGTACTGTACATATATACACACACCATACTGTACATATATACACACAGTACTGTACATATATACACACACAGTACTGTACATATATACACACACAGTACTGTACATATATACACACATAGTACTGTACATATATACACACAGTACTGTACATATATACACACCGTACTGTACATATATACACACAGTACTGTACATATATACACACACAGTACTGTACATATACACACACCGTACTGTACATATACACACACACAGTACAGTACATATATACACACAGAGTACTGTACATATATACACACACCATACTGTACATATATACACACACACAGTACTGTACATATATACACACAGTACTGTACATATATACACACACCATACTGTACATATATACACACATAGTACTGTACATATATACACACATAGTACTGTACATATACACACACAATCTATACATATATACAAACACAGTACTGTACATATATACACACAGTACTGTACATATATACACACAGCACTGTACATATATACACACACAGTACTGTACATATATACACACAGCACTGTACATATATACACACCGTACTGTACATATATACACACAGTACTGTACATATATACACACACAGTACTGTACATATACACACACAGTACTGTACATATATACACACACAGTACTGTACATATATACACACAGTACTGTACATATATACACACAGTACTGTACATATATACACACACCGTACTGTACATATACACACACACACAGTACTGTACATATACACACACACAGTACTGTACATATATACACACACTGTCCTGTACATATATACACACACAGTACTGTACATATATACACACACCGTACTGTACATATATACACACACCGTACTATACATTTATACACACACAGTACTGTACATATATACACACAGCACTGTACATATATACACACAGTACTGTACATATATACACACACCGTACTGTACATATATACACACCGTACTGTACATATACACACACACAGTACTGTACACATATACACACACAGTACTGTACATATATACACACACAGTACTGTACATATATACACACATAGTACTGTACATATATACACACAGTACTGTACATATATACACACCGTACTGTACATATATACACACAGTACTGTACATATATACACACACAGTACTGTACATATACACACACCGTACTGTACATATACACACACACAGTACAGTACATATATACACACAGAGTACTGTACATATATACACACACCATACTGTACATATATACACACACACAGTACTGTACATATATACACACAGTACTGTACATATATACACACACCATACTGTACATATATACACACAGTACTGTACATATATACACACACCATACTGTACATATATACACACAGTACTGTACAAATATACACACACCATACTGTACATATATACACACAGTACTGTACATATATACACACACCGTACTGTACATATATACACACACCGTACTGTACATATACACACACACAGTACTGTACATATATACACACACTGTACTGTACATATATACACACAGTACTGTACATATATACACACACCATACTGTACATATATACACACAGTACTGTACATATATACACACACAATACTGTACATATATACACACATAGTACTGTACATATATTCACACATAGTACTGTACATATACACACACAATCTATACATATATACAAACACAGTACTGTACATATACACACACACCGTACTGTACATATATACACACACCATGCAGTACATATATACACACACAGTACTGTACATATATACACACACAGTACTGTACATATATACACACACCGTACTGTACATATATACACACAACCTACTGTACATATATACACACACCGTACTGTACATATATACACACACAGTACTGTACATATATACACACACAGTACTGTGCATATATACACACCGTACTGTACATATATACACACAGTACTGTACATATACACACACAGTACTGTACATATATACACACACAGTACTGTACATATATACACACACAGTACTGTGCATATATACACACCGTACTGTACATATATACACACAGTACTGTACATATATACACACACAGTACTGTACATATATACACACACAGTACTGTACATATATACACACAGTACTGTACATATATACACACAGTACTGTACATATATACACACACCGTACTGTACATATACACACACACAGTACTGTACATATACACACACACAGTACTGTACATATATACACACACTGTACTGTACATATATACACACACAGTACTGTACATATATACACACACCGTACTGTACATATATACACACACCGTACTGTACATATATACACACACAGTACTGTACATATATACACACAGCACTGTACATATATACACACAGTACTGTACATATATACACACACCGTACTGTACATATATACACACAGTACTGTACATATATACACACAGTACTGTACATATATACACACAGTACTGTACATATACACACACCGTACTGTACATATATACACACACAGTACTGTGCATATATACACACAGTACTGTACATATATACACACAGTACTGTACATATATACACACACAGTACTGTACATATACACACACACAGTACTGTACATATATACACACACTGTACTGTACATATATACACACACAGTACTGTACATATATACACACACCGTACTGTACATATATACACACACCGTACTGTACATTTATACACACACAGTACTGTACATATATACACACAGCACTGTACATTTATACACACAGTACTGTACATATATACACACACCGTACTGTACATATACACACACCGTACTGTACATATACACACACACAGTACTGTACATATATACACACAGTACTGTACATATATACACACAGTACTGTACATATATACACACACAGTACTGTACATATATACACACAGTACTGTACATATATACACACCGTACTGTACATATATACACACACCGTACTGTACATATACACACACAGTACTGTACATATATACACACACAGTACTGTACATATATACACACAGTACTGTACATATATACACACACCGTACTGTACATATATACACACACAGTACTGTACATATATACACACAGTACTGTACATATATACACACCGTACTGTACATATATACACACACCGTACTGTACATATACACACACAGTACTGTACATATATACACACAGTACTGTACATATATACACACAGTACTGTACATATATACACACAGTACTGTACATATATACACACACCGTACTGTACATATATACACACACCGTACTGTACATATACACACACACAGTACTGTACATATATACACACACTGTACTGTACATATATACACACACAGTACTGTACATATATACACACATAGTACTGTACATATATACACACAGTACTGTACATATATACACACACCGTACTGTACATATATACACACAGTACTGTACATATATACACACACCGTACTGTACATATATACACACACCGTACTGTACATATATACACACACCGTACTGTACATATACACACACACAGTACTGTACATATATACACACACCATACTGTACATATATACACACAGTACTGTACATATATACACACACAGTACTGTACATATATACACACACAGTACTGTACATATATACACACATAGTACTGTACATATATACACACAGTACTGTACATATATACACACCGTACTGTACATATATACACACAGTACTGTACATATATACACACACAGTACTGTACATATACACACACCGTACTGTACATATACACACACACAGTACAGTACATATATACACACAGAGTACTGTACATATATACACACACCATACTGTACATATATACACACACACAGTACTGTACATATATACACACAGTACTGTACATATATACACACACCATACTGTACATATATACACACATAGTACTGTACATATATACACACATAGTACTGTACATATACACACACAATCTATACATATATACAAACACAGTACTGTACATATATACACACAGTACTGTACATATATACACACAGCACTGTACATATATACACACACAGTACTGTACATATATACACACAGCACTGTACATATATACACACCGTACTGTACATATATACACACAGTACTGTAAATATATACACACACAGTACTGTACATATACACACACAGTACTGTACATATATACACACACAGTACTGTACATATATACACACAGTACTGTACATATATACACACAGTACTGTACATATATACACACACCGTACTGTACATATACACACACACAGTACTGTACATATACACACACACAGTACTGTACATATATACACACACTGTACTGTACATATATACACACACAGTACTGTACATATATACACACACCGTACTGTACATATATACACACACCGTACTATACATTTATACACACACAGTACTGTACATATATACACACAGCACTGTACATATATACACACAGTACTGTACATATATACACACACCGTACTGTACATATATACACACCGTACTGTACATATACACACACACAGTACTGTACACATATACACACACAGTACTGTACATATATACACACACAGTACTGTACATATATACACACATAGTACTGTACATATATACACACAGTACTGTACATATATACACACCGTACTGTACATATATACACACAGTACTGTACATATATACACACACAGTACTGTACATATACACACACCGTACTGTACATATACACACACACAGTACAGTACATATATACACACAGAGTACTGTACATATATACACACACAATACTGTACATATATACACACACACAGTACTGTACATATATACACACAGTACTGTACATATATACACACACCATACTGTACATATATACACACAGTACTGTACATATATACACACACCATACTGTACATATATACACACAGTACTGTACAAATATACACACACCATACTGTACATATATACACACAGTACTGTACATATATACACACACCGTACTGTACATATATACACACACCGTACTGTACATATACACACACACAGTACTGTACATATATACACACACTGTACTGTACATATATACACACAGTACTGTACATATATACACACACCATACTGTACATATATACACACAGTACTGTACATATATACACACACAATACTGTACATATATACACACATAGTACTGTACATATATTCACACATAGTACTGTACATATACACACACCGTACTGTACATATATACACACACCATGCAGTACATATATACACACACAGTACTGTACATATATACACACACAGTACTGTACATATATACACACACCGTACTGTACATATATACACACAACCTACTGTACATATATACACACACCGTACTGTACATATATACACACACAGTACTGTACATATATACACACACAGTACTGTGCATATATACACACCGTACTGTACATATATACACACAGTACTGTACATATACACACACAGTACTGTACATATATACACACACAGTACTGTACATATATACACACACAGTACTGTGCATATATACACACCGTACTGTACATATATACACACCGTACTGTACATATATACACACAGTACTGTACATATACACACACCGTACTGTACATATACACACACAGTACTGTACATATACACACACCGTACTGTACATATACACACACCGTACTGTACATATATACACACACCGTACTGTACATATATACACACACCGTACTGTACATATACACACACCGTACTGTACATATACACACACAGTACTGTACATATACACACACAGTACTGTACATATATACACACACAGTACTGTACATATACACACACAGTACTGTACATATATACACACAGTACTGTACATATATACACACAGTACTGTACATATATACAAACACCGTACTGTACATATATACACACACCGTACTGTACATATATACACACAGTACTGTACATATATACACACAGCACTGTACATATATACACACACAGTACTGTACATATATACACACAGCACTGTACATATATACACACCGTACTGTACATATATACACACAGTACTGTACATATATACACACACAGTACTGTACATATACACACACAGTACTGTACATATATACACACACAGTACTGTACATATATACACACAGTACTGTACATATATACACACAGTACTGTACATATATACACACACCGTACTGTACATATACACACACACAGTACTGTACATATACACACACACAGTACTGTACATATATACACACACTGTACTGTACATATATACACACACAGTACTGTACATATATACACACACCGTACTGTACATATATACACACACCGTACTGTACATTTATACACACACAGTACTGTACATATATACACACAGCACTGTACATTTATACACACAGTACTGTACATATATACACACACCGTACTGAACATATACACACACCGTACTGTACATATACACACACACAGTACTGTACATATATACACACAGTACTGTACATATATACACACAGTACTGTACATATATACACACACAGTACTGTACATATATACACACAGTACTGTACATATATACACACCGTACTGTACATATATACACACACCGTACTGTACATATACACACACAGTACTGTACATATATACACACACAGTACTGTACATATACACACAGTACTGTACATATATACACACAGCACTGTACATATATACACACACAGTACTGTACATATATACACACAGTACTGTACATATATACACACACCGTACTGTACATATATACACACACCGTACTGTACATATACACACACAGTACTGTACATATATACACACACCATACTGTACATATATACACACACAGTACTGTACATATACACACACACAGTACTGTACATATATACACACACAGTACTGTACATATATACACACAGTACTGTACATATATACACACACAGTACTGTACATATACACACACCGTACTGTACATATACACACACACACAGTACAGTACATATATACACACAGAGTACTGTACATATATACACACACCATACTGTACATATATACACACACACAGTACTGTACATATATACACACAGTACTGTACATATATACACACACCATACTGTACATATATACATACAGTACTGTACATATATACACACACCATACTGTACATATATACACACAGTACTGTACATATATACACACACCATACTGTACATATATACACACACCGTACTGTACATATACAC
The DNA here is from genome assembly GCF_001660625.3 of Ictalurus punctatus. NCBI lineage: Eukaryota > Metazoa > Chordata > Actinopteri > Siluriformes > Ictaluridae > Ictalurus > Ictalurus punctatus. The sequence continues at coordinate 1,963,200 of NC_030427.2, read as the reverse complement.
ACACACAGTACTGTACATATATACACACACTGTACTGTACATATATACACACAGTACTGTAAATATATACACACACCATACTGTACAAATATACACACAGTACTGTACATATATACACACACAATACTGTACATATATACACACATAGTACTGTACATATATACACACATAGTACTGTACATATACACACACAATCTATACATATATACAAACACAGTACTGTACATATACACACACACCATACTGTACATATATACACACACCATGCAGTACATATATACACACACAGTACTGTACATATATACACACCGTACTGTACATATACACACACAGTACTGTACATATATACACACAGTACTGTACATATATACACACAGTACTGTACATATATACACACACAGTACTGTACATATATACACACAGTACTGTACATATATACACACACCGTACTGTACATATATACACACACCGTACTGTACATATACACACACACAGTACTGTACATATACACACACACCGTACTGTACATATATACACACATAGTACTGTACATATATACACACAGTACTGTACATATATACACACACCATACTGTACATATATACACACACAGTACTGTACATATATACACACACAGTACTGTACATATATACACACACAGTACTGTACATATATACACACCGTACTGTACATATATACACACAGTACTGTACATATATACACACACAGTACTGTACATATACACACACCGTACTGTACATATACACACACACAGTACTGTACATATATACACACAGAGTACTGTACATATATACACACACCATACTGTACATATATACACACACAGTACTGTACATATATGCACACAGTACTGTACATATATACACACACCATACTGTACATATATACACACAGTACTGTACATATATACACACACCATACTGTACATATATACACACAGTACTGTACATATATACACACACCATACTGTACATATATACACACAGTACTGTACATATATACACACACCATACTGTACATATATACACACACCGTACTGTACATATACACACACACAGTACTGTACATATATACACACACTGTACTGTACATATATACACACAGTACTGTACATATATACACACACCATACTGTACATATATACACACATAGTACTGTACATATATACAAACACAGTACTGTACATATACACACACACCGTACTGTACATATATACACACACCATGCAGTACATATATACACACACAGTACTGTACATATATGCACACACAGTACTGTACATATATACACACACCGTACTGTACATATATACACACACCGTACTGTACATATATACACACACCGTACTGTACATATATACACACACAGTACTGTACATATACACACACACAGTACTGTGCATATATACACACCGTACTGTACATATATACACACCGTACTGTACATATATACACACAGTACTGTACATATACACACACAGTACTGTACATATATACACACATAGTACTGTACATATATACACACACAGTACTGTGCATATATACACACCGTACTGTACATATATACACACCGTACTGTACATATATACACACAGTACTGTACATATACACACACCGTACTGTACATATATACACACAGTACTGTACATATACACAAACCGTACTGTACATATATACACACACCGTACTGTACATATATACACACACCGTACTGTACATATACACACACCGTACTGTACATATACACACACAGTACTGTACATATACACACACACAGTACTGTACATATACACACACAGTACTGTACATATATACACACAGTACTGTACATATATACACACCGTACTGTACATATATACACACACCGTACTGTACATATATACACACACCGTACTGTACATATATACACACAGTACTGTACATATATACACACAGCACTGTACATATATACACACACAGTACTGTACATATATACACACAGCACTGTACATATATACACACAGTACTGTACATATATACACACAGTACTGTACATATATACACACACCGTACTGTACATATATACACACAGTACTGTACATATATACACACAGCACTGTACATATATACACACAGTACTGTACATATATACACACCGTACTGTACATATATACACACACAGTACTGTACATATATACACACAGTACTGTACATATATACACACATAGTACTGTACATATATACACACAGTACTGTACATATATACACACACCGTACTGTACAAAAGTCACATTCAAAGAAATGCTGTAGAGCAAACATGCCTTCAACAATAATCCAATGAAATGTTTCTATATTTTTTAAACATAATATAAAAATCAGTAAACAGTAAACAGTAAATATTTGTTGTGATGACCCTTTGCTTAAAAAATAGTAGTCTCCCATACTATTAGTGCAGTTTTATAAGGAAATGAGATGTAGGTTTTATTGAGCATCTTGCAGAACCAGTCACGGTTCTTCTGGAGACTTTGACTGTCGCACTTCTTATTTTTGCAGAAAAACCCAGCAGTCTTCATTATGTTGTTTTTTTTTTTTGTCTGAAAAGTGTCTCTTACATAATATGCTGCTTTCTTTACTGACATACAAACATTTTTCTGTAACATTTAATTTTGTGCTGGGAAACTAATGTTTAGGAATCTGAAATGTTTTTTGTACTGACTGGATAATGTAGAAGACATATGAAATAAAAATGTATAACTATAGGTTTGTACTGAAAAACATGTCATGGTCTGGGGCTGCATGAGTGCTGCCGGCACTGGGGAGCTACAGTTCATTGAGGGAACCATGAATGCCAACATGTACTGTGACATACTGAAGCAGAGCATGCTCCCAGCATGTATTCCAGCATGATAACGACCCCAAACACACCTCCAAGACGACCACTGCCTTGCTAAAGAAGCTGAGGGTGAAGGTGATGGACTGGCCAAGCATGTCTCCAGACCTAACCCCTATTGAGCATCTGTGGGGCATCCTCAAACGGAAGGTGGAGGAGCACAAGGTCTCTAATGTCCACCAGCTCCGTGATGTTGTCATGGAGGAGTGGAAGAGGACTCCAGTGGCAACCTGTGAAGCTCTGGTGAACTCCATGCCCAAGAGGGTTAAGGCAGCGCTGGAAAATAATGGTGGCCACACAAAATATTGACACTTTGGACCCAATTTGGACATTTTCACTTAGGGGTGTACTCACTTTTGTTGCCAGTGGTTTAGACATTAATGGCTGTGTGTTGAGTTATTTTGAGGGCACAGCAAATTTACACTGTTACACAAGCTGTACACTCACTACTTTACATTGTAGCAAAGTGTCATTTCTTCAGTGTTGTCACATCAAAAGATATCATCAGATAATTACAAAAATGTGAGGGGTGTACTCACTTTTGTGAGATACTGTGTGTGTGTGTGTATATATATATATATATATATATATATATATATATATATATATATATATATATATATATATATATATATATATAAATTTTAATCAGATATATGAAACAGTTTGGTTTTGTGTTTACTATCTTGGTAGAAAAGTCAGCTATTTCTATATTAAAGTTTACTACAAGTTTAACTAAAGTTTGCTACAGTGAATAGTATAACCGTATAGAATTTAACTAAAGCAAATAAAATTTCCTAATTGTTCTTGTTTCTAAGATATTTTTGAGAACGAAAAGTATTGTTAAAGTTGTTATAAGCTGAGAGAGAGAGAGCGAGAGCGAGAGAGAGAGAGAGAGAGAGAGAGAGAGAGAGAGAGAGAGAGAGAGAGAGAGAGAGAGAGAGAGAGAGAGAGAGCTGCTGTGAGGAAATGCAGCTGACTGAGCAATAAATAAATAAATAATCATAAATCTGACCAGTGTGCAGTGCTGCTTAGGCAAAATATAAAGTAGTTTGGTTTAATTCTGGTCAGCGATGATTTGTTCTTCATAGCCGTCGATGTGTGATGAAGTTAGGAGTTGTGTGATTTAGGAGAAAGAGGGTGGGAAGAGTTTTTGGGGAGCCACAGATGGACATAAAAGGGATAAGAACCGTTAGAGATCAGAAAAAAACAGTAATAGACAGAAATGTGTTTTATTCTGTTTGTTGGCAAGGGGGAAAGTGAGCAGTGAGGTAAGTGTGTGATTATATGCCGTGACTAACGGTGAAGTCGTGACACTGTAGCACCCGTATCGAACACCTCTACATGCAGCTATAACGGAGATACTGAGGATGTATGCACCATTATAGGAAGATGACAGTAATGTACCATTAACTTGTGTAAATACGTTTTGTGAAAAGGACAGTTTAGAGGGAGGATTTTCTGGTTCCTTTTACGAGACGTGCAGATGTGTCTCACTGTCTCTTCATCTCTTTTGATACAGGAACACGGAGGGAGGATACATCTTCTGATCCGCCGTTTGCTGCCGACGAGCTGTACTACAACACCGTGGAGAGTGACTACGAGGATGACGTCCACATGCCTGACCAGCATGAGGAGGAGCAAAATGGTGGTGATGAGCATGAGGTGCCTTTTAGAAGTCCTTCGAGAAGCCCGCCCCCTTTACCAGGCCTATCTGCTCTAAGAATCACACCCTTTCCTGTAATAAGCCCATCCCCTTTGAGAATCACACCCCCTTTTAGAAGCCCATCCCCTTTTTGAGATTCTCATCCCTTTTAAGAAGAACATCTCCTACAAGAAGACCAACCCCCGTGAGGAGGCTATCTCCTATAAGAAGACCAACCCCCGTGAGGAGGCTATCTCCTATAAGAAGACCAACCCCCGTGAGGAGGCTATCTCCTATAAGAAGACCAACCCCCGTGAGGAGGCTATCTCCTATAAGAAGACCAACCCCCGTGAGGAGGCTATCTCCTATAAGAAGACCAACCCCCGTGAGGAGGCTATCTCCTATAAGAAGACCAACCCCCGTGAGGAGGCTATCTCCTATAAGACCAACCCCCGTGAGGAGGCTATCTCCTATAAGACCAACCCCCGTGAGGAGGCTATCTCCTATAAGACCAACCCCATGAGGAGGCTATCTCCTATAAGACCAACCCCCGTGAGGAGGCTATCTCCTATAAGACCAACCCCCGTGAGGAGGCTATCTCCTATAAGACCAACCCCCGTGAGGAGGCTATCTCCTATAAGACCAACCCCCGTGAGGAGGCTATCTCCTATAAGAAGACCAACTCCCGTGAGGAGGCTATCTCCTATAAGACCAACCCCCGTGAGGATCTCCTATAAGAAGACCATGCACTACGACAAGCCCACCCACTTCTGTTACTCCTGCATCTGTTCCTCACGTCAGTGTCAACGTAACTTTGTGGTTAGATGTAAGTGTTGATTAGACTTAGATCTGGGTTATAATCTGTATTAAGACCTGTTATGTCCCCTCCATTTTCACTGAGTAGAGCTGAAACCTTTACAATGCACATCTGTTACATTTGATTTTTTGTTGTTGATATAATAACAATTTACTTTTTTTTTGAAGTACCATTACTTTGTTCTTTTATACTGCATGAGCAAAAATAAAAATAACTTAATTAAACAAAATAATAATAAAAAAACATCTTTTGGAGAAATGGGGTGGGGTTTATGTAAACAAGTTAAACATCTAATATTGAGTCAGAAACATGTCAAAGAATCATATTAAATCATGAACATGTGAAACATATGATACTGAATTTGTTAGAAAAACTATTTTCCCTTGCTCCCAGCGGCGTGAAACTCACTGTATAGTGATTTAAGCCAGTGTAGCGCCCCCGTGTGTCTGCACACACAGGAGGAATGAAAACACGCTTTGTCAGAGCACTTTTGAGGAAAAGTGACTTTCTAGACTGCAAATCTCACATTTTCCCCTTTATCATACATTATCATCATATAATGGATTTTAATGTAAACAATCCTATTTCGTATCATTTTACATCAGAAACCTGCAAAGTATATTATGTACAAAATGTCATATTGGAGCAGGTCACTGTCACGTATCGTGACGGAGCAGAGATAGGACGGATGCAAGTGCAGGATGAACAGTTGTTTATTTGAAAGAGGGACAGGCAGACAAATTCAAAACGTGATCCAAAACGTAATCCATAAACATGCAAGAGATCAGGCGATTGGCAAACAAGCGTACACGGGGCAAGGCAGGAATCTAGGTCGTGGTCACGGAAAACAGGGTCGATAAACAAAACAAGAAACGAACTATGACGAGGGACTGGAAGCGGATAATCCAGCGCGAACTAACTCTAAACATGGACCGTGACTATGACTATGACTATGACTATGATACGAGCTAAACTAACTCTAAACATTCAATCTTCCGCGTTGTGTGTTGGGAGGCGCGCAGTATATATGCGGACATGATCAGCGTCTAAACCGCTAGCAGCTGAGAGCAATTCAGACCCACGTGAAATCCCAGCCAATGACAGAACAGGGAGGAGACAGAAACATAAACAAAACACACGTGTCCAGATGTCATTACAGTCAACAACGGAAAAGCAGGTGCTCGCACATTCACGCTTAGAGCACGCTGCTTCAAGGGGGAATCGTGACAGAACCCCCCCCCCCCCGAGTGCCATGAGTCATCCCACTTCATTGGCGGCCCCGGCCCCCTGGGCTGAATGTCCCAAACAGAGCCAGGAAACTGCCCGGTGTTCTTGGCGGCGTAGGGAGGCTGAGCGACGACCGCAGCTGAACAGGGAAGCTGAGGCTCTGAGGTTACCAGGTGAACCTTGGGCATGGGCGGAGCTTGGCTGTGCGTGTCAGCAGACTCGGGTGTCAGCAGAACTTGAAATTACATGAATTTCTCAAAATAAACAGAAAAAGCAAGCAGAAATCTGTTTTTGCCTAACAACATTACATTTCAATTGCCCAGTGTTTAAAGGTGAAAATATACAACAAAACTGAAGTCATGCTGCTTAGGTATAGAAACTGTGACATACACAACACAACACCACATGAAATTTCTCTTACAAGAAATGCATAACACCATCTCTACTTGAGCAGATTATTTTTAAGTGAATGTACTCGTGCACTGCAGGCATCAGCTCCGATGTTCATGAACAGCCTCTGAATCACCTCAAAGGTGTATTTGAAGTTTGTGGGGTAGTTTATGTTACATGCATAAAGCAATCCCATCAAGTTGACAAATGCATTTGGTACATCACCAAGATTGCGTAGAACGACAACTTCTTCCATTACAAGGGCTACATCACTGCAGTCACACGGAATAGGGTCCATCGCGTCATCCACAACTGTAATGATTCCAACAGTCACGCCCTTGATTAACTCTTCTTCAGAATCTGTGTGCTGTATTAAAAACAAAGACAAACTTTAAAATGTGCTTTCACACATACATCCTCACAAGCACAGCGACTTAAGAACAGCATGAGTGAACCGATCTTAACTTTACTAGTCATCACACAAGATGAATTAATATCAGAAGGTGGAAAAAAAAATACAGTACAACGTCCTGAAATTCATCATCTCTCATGAAAATAAAACAAGGTAAACTCCATCAATACGTGGATATCAATACTCCATATCAATACGTGGACTTCCATTATCCGAATATCTTCCAACATCTTACTTTCCTCACAGACACTTACCTCACAGATCTGTAAGAACTGAGATGGATTCTCCCGCATGGACAGTGGTAGCCCCAGCAGTACTGCAACCCTCTTCCTGTGATTTGATGCCTCAAAAGTACAAATGTTTTATATTCAAATTATGCAGGACAAGAGAAATAGCAAGAAAGGAAATGACCACAGTATTTACAAAACAAGTACACTTGAAATAAACCTGCTCACATTTTTATCCAGGCTCTCCAGTATGGCACTCCTTTCTGCGATGTCTGCATGGCGCCTCGAGCGGTACAAATACAGCAGCTTTGAGGCGTGTTTGTCAAGACCCTCATAAAAGGACTTGCTCAGGTCCATCGACACAAGTCTGGTGAATTCTGCGCTGATCTTCCGTCATTACAGAACAATTCTATCAGTGCCTAAAGTAATTCTATGAGGAAAAGAAAAGTCATTCAAAAATGTAATAAACAGTGTACACAAGCAAGATCAGGACCAGAGTAATAGATTCTCACCAAATCTCTTGAGAAATTTCATGGCCAGCGGTTCATATACATATTGATATTGTAAGCAAAGCTAATCAGGGAGCATTACAGTGGAAGCAGGAGCATCAGAAAATGAGAGGTTATTATATATATATATATATATATATATATAAATAAATTACGTTCAAAGACTTGCGTACTTAACACAAGACAGTTCGGATCATTTTACTGACTCGGATCTTTGAATCTCGTTCAGCAAAATGAACGACTCTTTTTTGCATCATTTCGTTCATTTCAGCAGAATAAAGTTAAAATGTTACATGTTAAACTCCCCAACACCTCTAGTACTTACGCAAACATTGATCACATTTGGAATAAAAAATAAACTATAGGCTAATGCAACCGAGGCCGAATTATGAGAAACAGAAATGATTGATTAATTGCTTAGCATTAGCAGTCTGTTAGTTCACCTCCCGATCTGAGTCGTTCTTCTTTTGTCACGTCACATTTGATCAGTTCACGTCTCAAGTTAGTTAGACATAATATAGTACTATGAAATGTTTCTGACCCAAAATATTACGAAATATGACTGTTTACATTAAAATGCAAAAGTTGATGAAAAAGTATGATAAGGTGAAAAAAGTGACATTTTATGTCTAGAAAGTCAGTTTTCATCAAAAGTACAATAACAAAACTAGTTTGCATTCATCCTGTGTCCCCTTACACACTTGTGATCTTTATCCGCTCAAAACGCTATAGAGCGAACGAGAAGGCGCTAGGAGCAAAGGAAAGTGGTTTTTCGAACAAACTCATATAATCAGTTGCCCGACCTACTCCAATTTGATTTTTTTCACATGTTTAGACATAATATAGTCCTATGAAATGTTTCTGACCCAAAATATTACGAAATATGATTGTTTACATTAAAATGCAAAAGTTGATGAAAAAGTATGATAAGGTGAAAAAAGTGACATTTTATGTCTAGAAAGTCACTTTTCATCAAAAGTACAATAACAAAAGTAGTTCGCATTCATCCTGTGTCTCCTTACACACTTGTGATCTTTATCCGCTCAAAACGCTATACAGCGAACGAGAAGGCGCTAGGAGCAAAGGAAAGTGGTTTTTCTAACAAACTCATATAATCAGTTGCCCGACTTACTCCAATTTGATTCTTTTCGCATATTTACACATAATATAGTACTATGAAATGTTTCTGACCCAAAATATTACGAAATATGATTGTTTACATTAAAATGCAAAAGTTGATGAAAAAGTATCTCTAAAGCGCCTGGACTCCACCAATCCACAGTCAGACAGATTGTGTACAAATGAAGGAAATTCACGAGCATGGTTACCCTCCCCAGGCGTGGTCAGCCAACAAAGATCACTCCAAGAGCAAGACATGTAATTGTCCACGAGGTCACAACGGATCCCAGGGTAACTTCTAAGCCACTAAAGGCCTCTCTCGCGTAGGCAAATGTCAATGTTCCTGAGTCCACCATAATGAGTACACTGAACAACAGTGGTGTGCATGGCAGGATGGCAAGGAGAAAGCCACTGCTTTCCATAAAGAACATTGCTTCCTGCATGCAGTTTGCTAAAGATCACATGGACAAGACACAAGGCTACTCGAAAAAACGTTTTGTGGACAGGTGAGACCAAACTAGAACTTTTTGGTTTAAATGAGAAGGGTTATGTTTGGGGGAAGGAAAACACCGCATTCCAGCATAAGACCCGTATCCCATTTCTGAAAAATGGTGGTGGTAGCGTTGCAGTTTGGGCCTGTTTCGCTGCATCTGGGCCAGGACGGCTTGCCATCATTGATGGAACAATGCATTCTGAATAATACCAGCAAATTCTAAAAGAAAATGTCAGCACATCTGTCCGTAAACTGGATCTCAAGAGGAAAGTGGGCCGCGCAGCAAGACAACAACCCTAAGCACACAAGTCGTTCTACCAAAGGATGGTTAAAGAAGAATAAAGTCAATGTTTTGGAATGGCCAAGTCAAGGTCCTGACCTTGATCCAGTAGAAATGCTGCGGAAGGACCTGAAGCAAGCAGCTCATGTGAGGAAACCCACCCACATCCTAGAGATGAAACTGTACTGTAATGAGGGATGGGCTAAAATTCCTGCAAGCTGACGTGCAGGACTGTCCAACAGTTACCGGAAACGTTTGTTTGCAGTGGTTGCTGCACACCGAGGTCACACCAGATACTGAAAGCAAAGGTTCACATACTTTTGCCACTCACAGGTATGCAATACTGGATCATTTTCATCAATAAATAACTGACCATCTGTAATGTTTTTGTCTGGTTTCTGTAATTAGGTTCTCTTTATCTACTTTTGATGCTTGTGTGAAAATCTTACGATGTTTTAGGTCCCGGTAATGAAGATGTATAGAAAGCTCTAAAGGGTTCACAAACTTTCAAGCACCACTGTAAGTGGGATGTAAGGTCATGGCAGAAGAGCTCTTCCGCAAACACTACCGATGTGACCGTGGAGCATGGGGTCTTAAGCCTAGACGAATCGCGTCCAAAAGACCAGGCCTTAGCTCTGTCTTCAGCTGGAAATGGTTAGATGTCTCCGCCAGGGCCGGTTAAGCGAAAGGCACTTGAGTCTCACAACAGCCCATTTGTCGCGCCCATGCCAGATTTCTTGTTGTCCGGCGGAATGACCCGGTCACCTTCTTACCACGAACGGGTTTACCACCACGCCGGCCTGCGGGTAGCGTGGCCGAGTGGTCCAAGGCGCTGGCTTTAGGCTCCAGTCTCTTCGGGGGCGCGGGTTCAAATCCCACCGCTGCCACGGTCGTTAGCTTACGGTGGGTGATGTCTCGTCTCCAAAGGCTTTGCGCAGGTTTTCCTCCCACGCTTTCATGCTATACACCACGTAGCATGCTGCCTCACGAACGTCGCAATTCATGCCCCCCTTTTCCACAGTCGTTGCGTATATCCAGGTAAGGATAAAAGTTACATTTCCATCCATCCATCCTCTATACCGCATAATCCTACTCAGGGTCACGGGTAAAAGTTACATTTTCCAAATAAATTTAACTCGCTGGGACGGGCAGTCCATAGGTAGTCCGTACCTAGCCGCCCAAGGATTGGATTGCATTGCGACGGCTCGACTATGGAGTTGTCCCGTTCTGTGAGACCGTTGGGCCGTCTTGCCGCATCGTCACCCTTCAGTTTATATGACGGCACAGCTCATACTCCAAGACTTGAATCAAATCTATTTGAGAAGCAGTCATCTAGTCGGCGAACACGAAACCCTCATTTGCATAGTTTTCGTTAAACGGGGCGGGCCTCGGACGAGGTGGCCGAGAGGGTAAGGCGATGGACTGCTAATCCGTTGTGCTCTGCACGCGTGGGTTCGAATCCCATCCTTGTCGCAAGCTTCTCACTTTGCCTCCTCTTTCCAGCAATGTCTGGCTTTGTTGCAGTCTGTCTCACACCTACAAGGCCTGCAACCGGGAAGCTTTGTACAGGTCCCTGAGCTGGCACTAGAGAGGGTGGAGAAATGTGAAGAGCTAGCACTGTGGCTACGTGTTTCGCGACCGTGAGCTGTATTTCAATGCTTTTTGGCCACAGCTGCTGTAAGGCTCTTGCGTCTCTGGAGGTCAGTCAACGCAGAACGCATTCCGCAGTCCAGACGACAGGGGCAAAGAACCTGCACCGAAACCTCTTTTTTGCTCCGCACACCGGGATGTAATTTCATACGCGTGAGCTATGTCAGCAAGAGGTTAAGGTGATGAGCTGCCTATCTGCTGTGCACAGCCCATGTGGGTTTGGACCCTATTTTTCTTGTAAAGACCTTGCTTAAGCGCATTCTGTAAAGGAAGCGTGCATGGTGCAGACACTGTTGGCGTCTGCATGAGCAGTTAGTCTGAAGGGGAAATTAGGGTCAGGTGTTTTCAATCAACGGGATGACAATCAGGTGTGAGTGAGCACCCTGTCTTATTTGAAGAACGGGGATCTATCAAAGTCTGATCTTCACAACACATGTTTGTGGAAGTGTATCATGGTATGAAAAAAGGAAGTTTGTGAGGGTGTTGGCTCGAATTTAGCCTATTACCCAAAAACATTTAAAATTCAACTTAGAAGCCAATACTCACATCTACCTCTGAGACCAGTTGGAGATAGAAAAAATACACCAGCCGTGAGTGAGAAGAAGCAAGGGTCCAGCTTTATTGTTCCATTCCACCACACGAGATCCACACCGATGAGAATTCTCAGAAGTGATCCCCCCTACCCTGAGCTTAAGCTCCAGTATTTATACTGTATTTACACACTAGATAACCCATAGGTTTCCAGAAAAGGCCTATTTCACTTACACATAGAATTGAAACCAGGGGTTTTACTTTACACATAAAATCAGAACCCAGGCATTTCCAACAACCCAGGAAACAAAAACCCAGTGTTTCTATTTACCTAGGTTTTCAAAAACCAGGGTTCTCTTTTACCTAGGTCTTCAAAAACCAGGGTTCTCCCTTACCTAGGTCTTCAGAAACCATGATTCCCATTTCCCTAGGTAATAAAAATGACGTAAGCAAGACGACTAAACAACACAACCGGGAGGGACCTTGGTCTTATCGTTATCTCGAGGGGGGGGGGGGGGGCAGCCACCCTTATAACTGGCTTTCTTCATGGTTCTCTAAAAATTAAGGCTTTCCTTGCGAGACGAGAATCTTCACCATCTGAATCATGAGTAAGTTATATTTTCCTTTTTTTCCCGTACTTCTCATTTATAATTTATTTTCATATTTGCACTATATTTCTTAGTTTATATATATTTATACTACTTGAAAAGCGGTTTACTGTACTTCCAACTTCTTAATATCATTACAGTTCTACTGTCCTGCATATCCTACTATTCTGTTTTTTATAGAGTTTCTCTATTACTATAAGATATTATTAAAGTTATTCATGTGTGTGTATGAGGAAGAGAGAGTGTGTGTGTATGTATGTTGTGTCTACTTGCCCGCCCTTGACTGTACGAGTGTGTGTGTGTGTGTGTTTTTAGCACTCCTTAGCTCGTACACTTCTTTTTGACTTTTTTGACTATTACTGATCTTAAATTGCTCGTAATTCCAATCTGTCAATGTCCGCCTAATCCCGCTTCTACGTGTCAAGGTGCCCGTTTTTCCTTCTTCTCCCTTATGTTTATTTTATGACCTTTTTTATCCACAACATTTCCCCCTCTGAGGCTGTGAAGCCTCATACACTACCTTAATTAAGCGGGTATCTGTGGAGGAACTGGTTCTGCTGCACCCCATGGCCGTCCCCCGCTAGCTGTCGGAGGATTACTCTAACAAGGCCATAATCCCTGCGCCCGTCGTCCCCGTAATCCAATGGGTCCCTTACATTAACCACTTCTACGCAACACTGATCCGAACAGGAGCTGAGGAGGTTTTGTAGACCTGGTGGGAGACGTGCTAGTGTTGTGCGCCCTGGGGTCTCATAGTAGATTGGCAGCTGGAGAATGGGCCTTAGGACCCCCCTACATCCACTTTGCGCCGGACATGTGTAGATGTACCTAGCCATAACTCTTAACCCTTAACTTACTTCTCCTTTTAACTATGTATATATATATCTCATTTCGAATTTAACTACCTTGATTATACGTTTGTTTGCCTACATCGATTATAAGATTAACTGAGTTCCCCTAATCATTTATTACTACTACTACTGCCATACGTATGAGTACACTACAGTAACTAACTACTTGATCTACACGTCCCTATCTTTCTCAACTAGGCCTGTCAGCCCACAGTTTTGTATTTGTCGGGACCTGCAGATTCTTGCTTCCCCTCAAAAACCAAACCCCAGTCTTTCGCAGTCAGGGGTGGGCGAAAAAACCTCTTACGAGGAAAAATTCCCACCCTGCCAGCACCATGTGCTCAGCAGCACCATTATACTTTTTTGTGCCTGATTGCGTCACACTTTTTTGCCCATCACATTACATGTCATACATACATACATATTTTATAACACTCGGCATAACAGTCTCTATCGGCAGTATCCCTCTGTATTCCAGTTGTCTTCGGCTCAAGCACTTTACGTACTGTAGAGAACCACCCTTTGGGGAGAGGTTAGGCTAGCACTTACACCCAGGGTATGGATCATCACATCTTCTTCTCACCCCTCAGGGTTCAGTAGATCTGCAACACAAATGAACATATAGAAAACACCAATAGGTCCCGTTTGTCTCGGATAGGCCCATTACCTTGCCACTACCTTGTACAAACGGGTCCTTGCGCCCCCTTTCCCATCAGTCCTGGCTCATGTCCTGTCTCATGTTCTCGTAGACGCTGGTGTTGCTGCTGTCACTGCTCATTGACCCCTGTCTGTCGCTGCTGTCGCTGCTCATTGACCCCCGTCGCATGGTCTCAATCACCACCCCCCGTTGAGGCGGTAACGCCTCACCCTTAACAACATACTGGCCAGAAAAGGAGGCTGGGGACATCACCATCCGCCGTGCGCAGGGGATCACACAGCAGGCCACCAGAGCCATAAGGAGAAGGAGGACGAACAGGGACGCTCCCAAGCGGGTCAGGGTAGCAGTCCAATCTCCAGAAAGAAACCAGGAGAGCCACGGCGGGAGGCGGAGACTAGACCCAAAGCCGGAGTTAGCTGCTTGCTCCATCTGGAGGGCTTGTAGTTGGCCCAGGACCTTGGAGAGGGCTCCCTCAGAACCAGTGTGCAAAGGGATTGCAGCACAGCACTCGGGACCAATCATTGTACAGACACCTTCCTCCGGGGCCCGCATCTGGTCCAGGACAAAACGGTTCTGAGCAGCCATGAGGGAAGTGGCATGGAGCTGATCACGGACCAGTCCGAGAGCACTCAGTGAGTAGTTAATGAAGCGTTGTTCGTTGTACCACATGTAATTAATCCATGCCACGTTGCGGTTGATCTGCACGGCCGGGAGCAAAATAGACGCTACACCACTGCCAACGGCCTCCATGGCTCTGTAGCGAGCAGGAACGCCAACGGGGGTACCCCCAAAGTCAAGATGGACGGTCTCATCAGCAGCCCAGTCAGAATAGTTCGCTGCATCAGCGTCACGGACATACTGAGTCCATTGGGCCACGTCGCGGCGTGAACGGGACCGGCCGGATGACGGTCGGTCAGCCACCAACAAAACACGGGTCTTACCATCCAACCTAACCGGGGCGCAGCATCCCTGCCACTCCGCAGGCAAGGTCTGGCGTACACGTTGGCCCCCGCAAAACCAGAACACATCCGCAAGGGGAACAGTACCACCACTAAGATCAGGTAGGGGAATTACCACGTTGGGGGTGCATGGGGGTGAATCACAAACAGAGGGGGTTTCAATTTGCAAATCATTAGCGAGCAGGGAGACATTACATCGGGCAGACATATTTCCCACAGGATATACGCCAACAGAGGAGCAGAGGCAGATGGGAAAGAACGAGGGCAGAGATGGTTGGACGCGGACAAAAGTCGACACTTGAGTGGTTACAGGGTGAAACAGGCATGAGGAGCTTGCATTGTGCATCCACGATGGGCCAAAATCAGCCGAAAGGGCCCCAAGGAGGCACACAGTAGGACACAAAAAATCAACAGAATAGGGGTTGGTGAGACATTCTTTGAGGTTCCCCATAGGCAGCATAAAATGGGGGGTGAGGCTACGATCATGACATACGAGACACGAGCGATCCGTCACAGATCGAGCAGTGTGGATCATCCATGCCATGTACATGTTACTCTGCTCCTCCGTGAGCGAAGTGTTAGCGGTAGAGATTGAATAATATTGTAATTTCATTAATTTATGTGCGAGCGGAGTTGACATCGGGGCAATGAGGAGGGGGTGGAGAGCCCGGGATGCGAAGGGTGACCCTGTACTATCATTGTAAGAACATGCCGTAGCCGAGCAAAGGAACGGTAGCCACAGGGGGCCAATCGTGGGCAGCTCGAAGGAGCACCTACTCGTCCGTGCCCTACCAGTAATTCTAAGATGTCCTACGCGAATCTCCACAGACCGAGCTGGGGAGAAAGTGAATGAGGCCAAATAGGGACTTCTCCCAATCAGGGACTCTTCATGGGCGAGTCTAAGGAGAGCTAACGCGCACATCGAGCTACGGGAACCTATAGTGGAGCCAGGGGCCATCCAGGATCGAACACGCCTAATACGAGGATAGAGGGCTGTGCGGGAAGTAGCAGTCGCTAGTGGGTGTAATGTATGATAGGAATCCAGGGCATTTCTTTTAAACATTGGGTCGTAGAAAAGGAAAAAGAGTACTATTAGCCCTGCTGTAAAAATCAGTTTACCCACATACGTGCTACTATTCTGTGGAGCTTGTTCCACCGGTCCCCTCCGGAACCGGGAGTAGGGGAGTGCGCAAGGATTCATGCGGAGACTGACGTTCAGGAGTAAGCTCGGGTAAGTTCAACTGTGCTGCTAGAGACTGTAGCGTATCTGAGTTGATTAGGCTCAGAGGCAAAGCGGTGTCGTCAAGGTCCTGACAGAGAGTGGCGAATGTAGACAGAAAATCCTCCGTTGCTGGGGTTACAACTTCCTGTGGGCAGATAACTACACCCGTCACTTCTATTTGGGGCGTGAGAACGGTGAGGCTACTGGCATCAGACTGAGACAGTCTATCGAGTTTTTCCACAGCTCGCCGCTTGTTCTGGGCTCGAGTGCTGTAGGCAGGGCTCAGGGATGCACCCGAATCACTGTCACTATCAGTGAACACCACTGCCCCAGTGGGCTTCCTTGTACTGTCTAGTCTTGAGGTCGATGGTTGTTCGTCGGTAGTGTCTTGCAGTAGCGGTCCCTTACCTGGTTCGGCGCTGCTGCAGTGGTTCAAGTGATACCAGTAATTCCTCCCCTCTACTTTCACAGCCGTGGGGGTTGCAGCGACCACGGTGAATGGTCCTTCCCGACGTCCCGCAAGGGGGCTCTTTCTCTTGAAAACACAAATGTATACCTGGTCCCCCGGTGCCACTAGGCGCACGTCCTCCCGTACCTCGCTCTCTCCATGGACTGCCTCACGAACCTGTGAATACAAATGTCTATGGATTTTGGTGAGGGTTCGCACATAATCCTGCATTTCGTCCTCCAATTGTGCCAAAGACGGCCCTGTGTATGGACCTCGGGTGAATGCCATAGGCATTGGGCGCCCAGTAAGCATTTCATGAGGAGTCAAGTGCGTCATACGATTGGTCTGAGAACGCATCTTCATCAAGGCCAGTGGTAAGGCCTGTACCCAGTTCAGGCGAGAGCTCTCGCATATTTTTGCCAGTTTATTAACTAGGGTACCATTCACTCGTTCTACCATGCCCTGGGATTGAGGATGATACACACATCCTAGCTTATGATCTATCCCCAAGGCAGATGCCACATTGTCAATGACGTTATTCACAAAGTGGGTACCGTTGTCCGAACTCAGAAAATCTGGAATACCGAACCGGGGAATGACTTCGCGACATAAAAATTTAGCCGCGGTCCTTGCATCTTCCTTGGAAGTTGCAGTTGCTTCCACCCACCTGCTGAAGCGGTCTACTACTACTAGAATGTAGCGCTTCCCTTCTTTCCGGTTGTCTGCTCCCATGTCTACATAATCCATCATTATATGCCGGAATGGCCCTGTCGGCGGGGGAATATGTCCTAAAGGAGCAGTGAAGTTCTTTCACACATTGTTCTTGATACACACTTCACATCTATTCAAAGCATAGTCCACCATACTGGCCAGAAATGGGGACCACCATTCCTGACGGATTTTTCGGATAGTTTCGGTTCTATGGGCATGATCCAAGCCATGGGCTTCTTTGATCAAGAGCGGGAGGTAACTGGCTGGGGCTATACACAATCCTTCTATGCTGCGCCACAATCCAGTACCCGCCTCTTTTCTCGCCCCCCGTTTTATCCACGCCGATACTTCAGCCACACCTGCGGTGTTCTGCAGCTCCACCAAGTGGGCCACATTGTCTACCTGCGGATGCCGCATCGGACTTTCCCCAGGCTGAGTTAGGGCCATCATCTGCCCCGGTCCTACGGCAGCTTTCTTAGCTGCCTCATCCGCCAGTGAGTTTCCTTTAGTGATAAAGGAGTCATCGGTCCTATGTGCCCTGCATTTCACTACAGCTAATTTTGCGGGCAATGTCATAGCATATAGTAAATCTGAAATCGCCTCCCCGTGGGTCACGGCGGTCCCATCTGCCCGCTGGAATCCCCTTTGAGCCCAGATTGGTCCAAACACATGGCAGACTCCATGAGCATAGGCTGAGTCCGTATATATATTGCAACTCTCATTACGGCCCAAATTACATGCAGCTGTCAACGCCCGTAGTTCAGCTAGCTGGGCCGAGCAGGGTTGGGGGAGCGGAACACTCATCACTACCTCAAACGTCGCCGGGTTTCGTCGTGCTTCTACTACTGCCAACCCAGCCTTATTGCCCGTATTAGTACGATAACAGGAACCGTCCACAAAATACGTATGCTTAGCATTATCAATAGGGCAGTTCTCCAAATCTGAACGCGCTTTCAAAAATATCTCTGATACTGCTACGCACTCATGGGGTACACCATCTATCGGGGTTACCAGTTTATCGGCCGGATTCACCGTGGTGCACCGTTCTATGGTGAGCTCCGGGGCTGACAGAATGGAGTCATATCCTGTTCGACGGGAGTTCGTTATCACAAAGGTCTGACTCGTTAGGAGCGCATGCAGTGCATAGGTCGTATATAATGTAACTGGGTGCCCCATGGTGATTGAGGACGCTTTCTGATATGCAAATGCGGCCGCTGCCAAAGACCGATAACAGGGGGGCATCCCTTTTTCCACGTTATCAAGAGCCGTGCTGTAATAGGAGATGGCCTGTTTTCCCATCCCTTGTTGCTGCTGAGTTAGGACGGCCGATGCGTACCCCTTTCTTTCGGATACATAGAGGTGAAAAGGTTTGCTATAATCTGGGTTAGCCAATGCAGGAGCGGTCATTAAGGCCATTTTAATATCTGCGAGTGCAGCTAGAGCTTCAGGAGTCCAGACGAGGGGGGCATTTGGCTGTGATTGGTCTGCTGCCTTAATCATATCCCGTAATGGTTGGACCCTTAGCGCGAACTCACATATCCATGGACGACTGAACCCCGCCATTCCTAGAAATGCCAACATCTGTCGCACGGTGGTTGGCTGTGGGGCCTTGCGTATGGCCTCTACATGCTTTGGTGCTATAGTACGGCTTTCTCCCTCTAACACACGACCTAGGTATTCCACCTTTTGTCTACAAAATTGCAACTTTTCTTTACTTACTTTGTGGCCATTTTCGGCCAACATTCTTAGAACCTTTAGAGAGTCGTGCTGGCATTGCTCTTTAGACGCACTACAAATCAAAAGGTCGTCGACATATTGCAAGATGGTGCTACGGCACTCCAGGGCTGAGAGGTCTTGAGCCAGTACCTGATTAAATATGGATGGGCTTTCACAGTATCCCTGCGGAAGTCTAGTGTATGTGTACTGCTGCCCTTCGTATGTGAAAGCAAACAAATGCTGTGAGTCTGGGTGCAGTGGCACGCTAAAAAATGCTGAGCATAAATCTATGACAGTATACCATTTGGTCCCTTCTGGAATGTTCGACAATAGGGTGTGTGGGTCTGGCACTACTGGTGTTTCCGGTATCACAATTTGATTAATAGCACGCAAATCATGTACTAGCCTCCACTTCTCTGAGTCAGGTTTTCTAACTGGAAAAATGGGGGTATTGCACTGACTTCGCGTGGAGATTAGAACTCCGGCCTCTACCAATCCGTGTATTGTGGGCCGTATGCCTTCTCTAGCTTGCACTGACAACGGATACTGTTTCTGGTAGGGCAACCTTGCATTCTCTTTTACCTTAATCTGAGCTAGGTCGGCGGATTTAACCAACCCTACGTCGGTCGGATGTTTTGTCCATAGCTGTTCTGGAATAGTTTTCAGTATTTCCTCATTGTCCTGATCTTTTGCTGCCTTAACTGCCATTTGTAAACCACTCCGGTCCGTGTTCGTGCATATGCAGACACTAGTGGCCACGGCGGTATCAACTGCTGTTACTGAGATTCGCACAAACTTTCCATCAGGCGACTTGTGCAAGGATGGATTGGTAGTTGGCTTCCACTCTTGTACTTCTTTTGCCTGCCCTATCATTGGCTCTACCTCTTCCCGTTCCAGGCCTTTGGTGACCATGAGTGTGACATGGGGCGCTGTCCCTTCCAGCTGATACCAGTTAGCGATTCTATCTGGGAGCTTTATAATAGCCGCCACTCCCTGTGGGCCGCTTATTATTTCCATGGTTTTAATGTCCATTACTTGTCCCTGTTCCATGTCCTCCCAAAGCTGAGCATATTCCTGGTCTCGTCCACCGTCATCATTTTTAATAGTGCAATATAAAGGGGCCTCCACTTCGGTGCAATCGGGCCGCATGTACTGTAACCATGGTTTCCATTCTGCGTATCTGTGCCAGAGTTCCGAGTTAGCTGGATCGGACATCTCTAGCCAGTATACCATCCTCACATTACGGGCGGTGCTAGGTGGCTCGTGCAACAGTAAGAATTGTGTGGATATTGATTTGGGGAACGTCACCCAAATCCCAGTCGCTTCGCACTGTATCTGAGCTCCCAACTTACACAGGGCATCACGTCCCAGTAAGTTAACAGGCGCTCCTGGCGAATATAACAGTGGTGCTTGTATTGTCACACCATCCAGAGATAGTTCTTGAGGCTCGGTGAATCGTAAGGTCTGTATTTTTCCTGAGAAGCCCATAGTTTGAATAGCCTTACAGGTGAGGGGGAGCTGTGAACCTTCTTTCCCTATACTTGAATATGTAGCTCCAGTGTCGATCATAAAAGGTGCTTGCAAGGTGTTTCCGATCGTCACTGTAACAGTTGGCTCTTGTTCTGGATGCAGTGTGGTGACGGACTGCATGAGCTCCCCCCCGGGCTTCTCTCGGCCTCCTCAACTCTGGCTGGGTCCCGGCTCCCCATAGGGGCCATACATGGGGCCACCTTGGGGTACTGGGGGTAGCGGTTGGCACCGAGGTGGCATTCCATAGCTCTCCGGTGCTCTCGGTCCAAGCACCTGACCTCTTCTTTCAGCCCTATCCACGCGGTCTCCCCAAGTTGGTCGTGGGACACGTGGACAATTTCTCCTGAAGTGGCTAGGATCACCGCATCCCCAACACCCTTCAGTTGCCATATTTGGCCTTGGCAAAACTCGACCCCGTCCGTATCCTCGTCCCCTCCCCCAGGCAGGTGGCATTCCCGGGTGCATGGGGGCCCTCATATGATATATGTAATCCATCTGGTCGGGGTGCAGCATAGTAGTTATGTGTGGGACTTGCTGTTGTGGGTGGGCCTGGTATCCATTGGCCAACAGCATAGGGTCAGCCTGTGCTGGGGCTGACGCTTGTGTATGGGGCACCATCACTGCCGCTTGTTTAATGTGTTCCCTCCTCCGTTCCTTCTCTTCCTGTTTAGTCCTGGTCAGTTCGCCGAGCTGTGCTTTATAGAGTTGGCTCATTAGGGTTTCAGTGGCATCTTTAGCTTCTTTTTTCAGCTTCCTGTGTTGCTCCACGTGATGGGTCACATGTGCCAGAAATGAAGCCCATTCCATTGCGTTGAGCCCCACCACTTCCTCTAACTTCTTCTGTACCTCCCCAGGGAGAGCCTTCTTCAATAGCAGTTTGAACAGTCCCACACTTGCCACTGAATCGTCCCATTTGGCACCCGTTTCATCCCTCCATTTATCTTGAAACTTTTGTATGAAGGTTATCACGTTTTCTTCGTCTTTCAGTTTTATATTTTCAAGCTTCCCAGGGTCCATCTTAGCCGGATACATACTCCTCACAGCATCCCATATTTCTTGCCGGTATAGGCCAAACGGGATGGCATCAGCCTTGGGGTCGTCTATCAAATCCCTGTGTTCTGCCCCATTGAAAATTTCTTCAGCCCGTCCCTTGCCCACTGTTTGGCAGAGAATGGCTTTGATATCGCCTATCACCAGGTGCTGTCCTGATGTTTTTTCCTCAAACTGTGTAATCCATTTCTGCCCCCCTTCACACATGTTGGGTAATCGTTGGATCAGGCCCGTTAGGTCCATGAAACTCCAGGGTGCATAATGTAGGGCTTTTCCTTTAACCATGAGGGGCATCTGAGTAAGGCTGGGCTCCGACTGGGAGCGGGCATGCGCCAAGCACGCTGTGACACCAGGTTCGAATCTCACTGGGGGCCTCAGGCTTTCCCTGTTCCGTAGTGTTCTAGCTCCTCTAAGCTTCAAATCGTCCAAGTCCTCCTCCTCATTGACGTCTTGTTCAACTTTTCCTTCGTTGTCTGTTTCAGCCCCCTCGCTCTCAGTCCCCACTTGGTCGTCCAGTTCCATGTCTGAACTTACTTGCTTCTTCTTCTGCTGGTGATATATTAGGACTTTTGAGGCCTTACTCAGGCTTTTCACATGTTTTCCTGCTGACTGGTTCAGTGCTCTTCCCGACCTTTGTGATTTTGACTCTCCCAAACGCGGCTTGTGCGCATACTTATTTTTCACAGCAGTCGCCATCTGGAATGCTTGACCTGCGAGATTTTTCAATTCATCCATTTTACCCACGCCGTATGATATCCCGTCCTCTAGCCGTCGAATCCTGCCCTCCAATTCCTTATCCTCCTCGACAGCATATGGGGAGAGCACCACATCCCCCTCTATACGGACCATCCGCCCCACATTGTCTCTCGGCTCACTTTTTCCTCCTCCTTTAGTATGTGGAGCCCCTCGTGCTCCGTTTCCACCCTCGTGCCCTCTCTCGCTCCGACAACTTTCTTGATTGCCCCTGGTCCCATGCCCCTCCTGCTCCTGTATTTCCTCCAGTTCCTTGTCTTTGTGCTTGTGCACCATCGGCCGTGACCCTGGCCTCGGGGTGCTAGTGCTGGGGGGAATCTCCCTGTGCTCCGGCCACCCCGGAGTGCGGGTCCAGTTTTTCATATACTCCTGTAGTTCCCTGTCCCTCTCCTTGTTGCCTACCTGTGGGAGGTCCAGCCGTGGGCTTTCGCTCTCGACCGGGGTTCTATCCTCGTATCCGGCAGCTCCTTCGTCCATTTTGATACGTTCTTCATCCTCCCGCATGCGATGCCTCATTCTTTGGTATCCGGTGAATGTTCCCTTTATGTCCACCTCAGTTTCCTTCCATTCATCTTCTCTGTCTTCCAGGTCTTGCATCATGTAGAGCCCGGCGGGTGGGGCACTTCCGACAGGTCTCACTGGAGGGCGGTACTGAGGATTATATGAGGGCGGGGCCTCGGCCAATTCCTCCTGAATGGCTTCTTTTATCTTTTTTCCTAGGCTTGCTTCCCTTTCTTCTTTCTTCCGTATCACCGCCTCTTTTCGTTCTCTCTGCCGCCTATCCTTCTCCTTCTCTTCTTTCCCTGCCTCCACAAACCAGTCCACTATCTGCCCGTTTTTCCTTCTTCTCCCTTATGTTTATTTTATGACATTTTTTATCCACAACACTTTCTTGGGGTGGTGCTGAAGTTGGAGTTGAACCGGTAAGAAAGATATTAGAGAGAGGCTTTGTTGGCTCAAATTTAGCCTATTACCCAAAAACATTTAAAACTCAACTTAGAAGCCAATACTCACATCTACCTCTGAGCCCAGTTGGAGATAGAAAAAATACACCAGCCGTGAGTGAGAAGAAGCAAGGGTCCACCTTTATTGTTCCATTCCACCATACGAGATCCACACCGATGAGAATTCTCAAAAGTGATCCCTATACCCTGAGCTTAAGCTCCAGTATTTATACTGTATTTACACACTAGATAACCCATATGTTTCAAGAAGACTATGATCTCACTACCAATAGGGTTAAAAAAAGAGCTCATTTACCTTACTCTTATGTTCCAGAAAAGGCCTATTTCACTTACACATAGAATTGAAACCAGGGGTTTTAATTTACACATAAAATCAGAACCCAGGCATTTCTAATAACCCAGAAAATAAAAACCCAGAGTTTTCAGTTACCTAGGGCATCAGAAACCAGAATTCTCAGTTACCTTAGGGGGTCAGAAACCAGAATTCTTATTTACCTTAGGGCGTCAGAAACCAGAATTCTCAATTACCTAGGGAAATAAAATGACGTAGACAAGACGACTAAACAACTGGGAGGGACCTTGGTCTTATCGTTATCTCGAGAGGGGGGGCAGTTTGACCCAGCCACCCTTATAACTGGCTCTCTTCATGGTTCTTTCTTTAAATTAAGGCCTTCCTTGCGAGCCAAGAACCCTCACCATTTGAGTCATGAGTAGGTTTACATTTTCCTGTATTTCTAGTTTATAATTTATTTTCATATTTGCACTATATTTCTTATTTTATATATATTTATACTACTTGAAAAGCGGTTTACTGTACTTCCAACTTCTTAAAATCATTACAGTTCTACTGTCCTGCATATCCTACTATTCTGTTTTTTTTTTATAGAGTTTCTCTATTACTATAAGATATTATTAAAGTTATTCATGTGTGTATGTTGTGTCTACTTGACTTGCCCTTGACTGTACGAGTGTGTGTGTGTGTGTGTGTGTGTGTATTAGCCCTCCTCAGCTCAGCTCGTATACCTCTTTTTGGCTTTTTTGACTACTACTGCTCTTAAAGATCTTTAAAGTGTAATTCCAATTTGTCAATGTCCGCCTAATCCCGCTTCTATGTGTCTAGGTGCCCGTCTTTTCTTCTTCTCCCTTTTGCTGGATGCTAGGTCTCCCTTATGTTTATTTTATGACATTTTTTTATCCACAACAGCTTCTTTACACTCCTGAGGATGTTCAATTAGAACCTGCACCAAACTCACCTGATTCAAGTCATCAGCTAATTAAGCGGCCTGCACGAGCTGAGGTGGGTGCTTTAGAGCAGATAAAACACCAAATGTGTTAGATAAGAGTTCAGAGCCTGTGTTCTAGACACATGATTTAGAGTAGAGACTTGGGTCCTGAGCTTTGGAGTTATTCTGATTATAGGTTTCAGTGAGGAAGTGACTGAAATTAAGGAGAGGAACTGAGAATAAAGTTATAGTCTTGCTGAGTAAACAGAGAATAAGGCTATATTAGTGTTACAGGGAAAAAATAAGCTCGTAGCAGTGTTGATGAAATACATATACATGTCAAAAACTCAGAGCATTTACTTAGCCTAATACTTTTTTTCCATCTGCACATAATTATTATTGTAGCAGCTGCTTTTGCAATAAAAAGACTTAAAGTCGAGGATCCCTGTAAGTATCTACAGAGAGAGAGGAGCAGTGAACCTGACATCATGTACAGAGTTAGCATGAAGGTGTGACTGAGAGTTTTTAGAAATCATTTCCTAATCTTATGCTAATATGAATACTACAATAATAATAAGAATAATAAGAAAGAATAAAGGGTGATAAAATAAATGGATTCTGTGTAAAACCTTGAACTGTATAAGTCCAAGACGAGAAGTGGTAGACTGTATCCTCCCTATAGCACGTTCCCAACACTCCTCACTTATCTGTATTCCTAACTCCTTTTCCCAGGCATTCTTAATTTTGGTACTCGCCTCACTACCTAACGCCAGAATAAAATCATAAATCCTAGAAATCATTCCTCTCTGATGTGGATTGTTTGAAAACAAGCTTTCCCAAGCCTGAAATAAGAAAAGAAACTTCGGTAATCTATTCATTTTAATAACATTGACCCTGCCAATTAGAGAAAGGGGGCGGTTACCCCAACTCTGAATGTTGGATTTAACCTTTAAGATAAGGGGAGTGAAATTAGCTGATACAAGATTAGATAAAGAACTTTTAGGGAATCAAACAGTTCAGTGAACTGACTCAGTGAATCAGTAAATCAGACGCGTCAAGAAGTTTCACACGTTACTAATCTTTCCATCCAAGGACGACTTCTTATTTTTCTGAAGAAAGGTTTAGAGCGTTGAAATATTTAACGTTATTGCTGATAGAAATGCAGACTATCGATAAAATTCCCCACGTCGACACAATCTTTTTCATTTCCTTTTTTTTTCGTTTCACTTGAGCGCATAAATTCTATGTGGATAATTCAAACATTGTGGGAAAATGTCATTCACGCAAAAAAATAAAGAAATCAGGGAACCGCTGGTGGGCATGACAACATCTCAAACACGCGGGCCGTGACTTTCTGTAAAGTGTCTGCACGGTCTCTCGCAGACCCGTGGGTGTCACCGTTACTTGGTGTCCTATCAGACGAGCACCTGCTCCATTCCGTCTAGCACTGGGCGATTAAATCAATATAATATCTGTATCGTGATAGATGATTACGCAATACACTTTTCTGAGAGATTGTTGGTACGCCGATGTATTTTTTAAATGTTTTTGATTATTACAAATTAAACGGTACTGAATAGATGCTGTTTATTTGATGTAATAAAAAAACACTTACTCTTCTCTGTCTATATTAAAGAAAACTTTTTTATTTTTATTTTACTGCTGTTTTTTGCAGACAGTTTGTTAGCTAAATTGTATATCGAGGTACGCATCGTGTATCATAGAAGTATCGCGATATATGTTTTTGTCATATTGCCCAGACCTTCTGATTTTTCATACAATTGCAATTATTTGTGGAATTAAAATAACAGCTGGCTGGCAAGTTTCATTTCATTGTCCCATAACACAAAGATTTGAGGGACACAAAAAAAAGCGATGCGCACAAAATCTCGTTTGGAAATGGCTAAAGGGCTGAACTTGAACCATTTCAATGAATCACTAAATCAGTCAGTTCAGAGGATTGAATCAGTGAATCATTTCTTGAACAGTTGTGTTTCTTTATATAAAAACAGAACTCTAGAAAAATGTTAAACTTTATCTTTAGCTCAATGACTTGGTGAAATGTGAAAGTCAGTTTGTCTGAAACGTGCATATTGCACATTTGTCTCTTCTTTGGTTAATCTTGAAAATAAATGTGTCTTTTTTTAAAAATATTTTTTTTATCTTCTTCAATAACAGCGATGAAGAATCAATTAAGGTGTACGTCCACGTGCGACCTTTGACCCAAGGCCGGCTGAGGACAGACAGAGACCAGGATTTATGTTTGACGGTGACCTCGGAACACACGCTGCGTCTGAACTCCAAATCCAAGCCGCGAAACTTCACCTAAGATCACGTGGCGGACATGGACACGACTCAGGTGAGAGGAGCGTAAGCGAAGAGTAAATCAAACAAAATACCTACAACAAATAGTTTAAAAGAGTCAACTCACTGAAGTGAATCATACCGGCGAGTTCAGTAAGTTTGATTCACCAAAAGAGATTCAACGTTTATGGTCTTAAAGGTTTTATTAGTATTATTGTGGTTTATTTAAACCTTCAGCTTTATCATGTTTTTGTGTTTTTAGGGCTTTTTTTTAAGAGTAAACTGTTTTAACTGCTGTGTGTGTTTTTATCTGTCCTGCAGGAATACATGTTCTCCTTAGTCTCTAAAAACATTGTGGAGTCGTGCACGCATGGTTACAATGGCACGATATTCGCATAGTGAGTCTCCAGACTGTACAGAACAACATGCAGTTTCTTAACTCACAATGATCAGTCAGCTTCAAAACTATATATATATATATATATATATATATATATATATATATATATATATATATATATATATATATATCAAACTAAATCCGGTGTTAGAGTGATTGATCTTTTTCCTCCTTATTTTCCCGCTGATGCAGTGGACAGACGGGTTCAGGGAAGACCTTTCCCATGCTGGGTGAGTTTTATACACACACACACTGAGTATCCGTCAGCATGTTAGTGTACAGTGCTAATGAAACCCTGTGTGTGTGTGTGTTTTAGGGCCGAACGAGCTGACGGATTTCTCTGATCAGCTGCGTGGTGTTATTCCTCATAGCATTGAGCATTTGTAATCCCTCATGAGCAGAGTGGGGGCGGAGGTGAGCTGTTACATTCAACCTCACATCAAACATGCTACCTGCACCACCCTCCTGTCTGTAGACACGGCAGCAGACCCGCCCACTCACCAATAAGCCCACCCACTCGTCCACAGACCGCCCGCTCGTCAATAAGCCCACCCACTCGTCCACAGACCGCCCGCTCGTCAATAAGCCCACCCACTCGTCCACAGACCGCCTGCTCATAAATAAGCCCACCCACTCATCCACAGACCACCTGCTCGTCAATAAGCCCACCCATTCGTCCACAGACCTCCCGCTCGTCAATAAGCCCACCCACTCGTCCACAGACCTCCCGCTTGTCAATAAGCCCACCCACTCGTCCACAGACCGCCCGCTCGCCAATAAGCCCACCCACTCGTCCACAGACCGCCCGCTCAGAAATAAGCCCACCCACTCGTCCACAGACCACCCGCTCGTCAATAAGCCCACCAACTCGTCCACAGACCGCCCGCTCCTCAATAAGCCCACCTGCTCGTCAATAAGCCCACCAACTCGTCCACAGACCGCCCGCTCGTCCACAGACCACCCGCTCGTCAATAAGCCCACCAACTCGTCCACAGACCCACCCGCTCGTCAATAAGCCCACCCACTCATCCACAGACCCACCTGCTCGTCAATAAGCCCACCCACTCGTCCACAGACCGCCCGCTCATCAATAAGCCCACCAACTCGTCCACAGACCCACCCGCTCGTCAATAAGCCCACCCGCTGGTCAATAAGCCCACCCACTCATCCACAGACCCACCTGCTCGTCAATAAGCCCACCCACTCGTCCACAGACCGCACGCTCATCAATAAGCCCACCAACTTGTCCACAGACCGCCCGCTTGTCAATAAGCCCACCCACTCGTCCACAGACCCTCCCGCTCATCAATAAGCCCACCAACTCATCCACAGACCACCCGCTCGTCAATAAGCCCACCCACTCGTCCACAGACCGCCCGCTCGTCATTAAGCCCACCCACTCATCCACAGACCCACCTGCTCTTCGATAAGCCCA
This sequence comes from Ictalurus punctatus, assembly GCF_001660625.3. Classification (NCBI taxonomy): domain Eukaryota; kingdom Metazoa; phylum Chordata; class Actinopteri; order Siluriformes; family Ictaluridae; genus Ictalurus; species Ictalurus punctatus. The sequence continues at coordinate 1,934,178 of NC_030427.2, read as the reverse complement.
CCCACTCGTCCACAGACCCACCCGCTCGTCAATAAGCCCACCAACTTCTCCACAGACCCACCTGCTCTTCAATAAGCCCACCCACTCGTCCACAGACCCACCCGCTCGTCAATAAGCCCACCCACTCGTCCACAGACCGCCCGCTCGTCAATAAGCCCACCCACTCGTCCACAGACCGCCCGCTTGCCAATAAGCCCACCAACTCGTCCACAGACCGCCCGCTCATAAATAAGCCCACCCACTCGTCCACAGACCACCCGCTCGTCAATAAGCCCACCAACTCGTCCACAGACCGCCCGCTCCTCAATAAGCCCACCTGCTCGTCAATAAGCCCACCAACTCGTCCACAGACCACCCGCTTGTACACAGACCACCCGCTCGTCAATAAGCCCACCAACTCGTCCACAGACCCACCCGCTCGTCAATAAGCCCACCCACTCATCCACAGACCCACCTGCTCGTCAATAAGCCCACCCACTCGTCCACAGACCGCACGCTCATCAATAAGCCCACCAACTCGTCCACAGACCCACCCGCTCGTCAATAAGCCCACCCGCTGGTCAATAAGCCCACCCACTTGTCCACAGACCACCCGCTCATCAATAAGCCCACCCACTCGTCCACAGACCCACCCGCTCGTCAATAAGCCCACCAACTTGTCCACAGACCCACCTGCTCTTCAATAAGCCCACCAACTCGTCCACAGACCGCCCGCTCGTCCACAGACCACCCGCTCGTCAATAAGCCCACCCACTCATCCACAGACCCACCTGCTCGTCAATAAGCCCACCCACTCGTCCACAGACCGCCCGCTCATCAATAAGCCCACCCACTCGTCCACAGACCGCACGCTCATCAATAAGCCCACCAACTCGTCCACAGACCGCACGCTCATCAATAAGCCCACCAACTCGTCCACAGACCCACCCGCTCGTCAATAAGCCCACCCGCTGGTCAATAAGCCCACCCACTTGTCCACAGACCACCCGCTCATCAATAAGCCCACCCACTCGTCCACAGACCACCCGCTTGTCAATAAGCCCACCCACTCGTCCACAGACCCTCCCGCGTGTCAATAAGCCCACCCACTCGTCCACAGACCACCCGCTCGTCAATAAGCCCACCCACTCGTCCACAGACCCTCCCGCTCGTCAATAAGTCCACCAACTCGTCCACAGACCGCCCGCTCGTCATTAAGCCCACCCACTCATCCACAGACCCACCTGCTCTTCAATAAGCCCACCCACTCGTCCACAGACCCACCCGCTCGTCAATAAGCCCACCAACTTGTCCACAGACCCACCTGCTCTTCAATAAGCCCACCCACTCGTCCACAGACCCACCTGCTCGTCAATAAGCCCACCCACTCGTCCACAGACCGCCCGCTCATAAATAAGCCCACCCACTCGTCCACAGACCGCCCGCTTGCCAATAAGCCCACCCACTCGTCCACAGACCGCCCGCTCATAAATAAGCCCACCCACTCGTCCACAGACCGCCCCCTCGTCAATAAGCCCACCCGCTCGTCAATAAGCCCACCCACTCGTCCACAGACCGCCCGCTCGTTCACAGACCGCACGCTCATCAATAAGCCCACCAACTCGTCCACAGACCCACCCGCTCGTCAATAAGCCCACCCGCTGGTCAATAAGCCCACCCACTTGTCCACAGACCACCCGCTCATCAATAAGCCCACCCACTCGTCCACAGACCACCCGCTCGTCAATAAGCCCACCCAGTCGTCCACAGACCCTCCCGCTCGTCAATAAGCCCACCCACTCGTCCACAGACCACCCGCTCGTCAATAAGCCCACCCACTCGTCCACAGACCGCCCGCTCGTCATTAAGCCCACCCACTCATCCACAGACCCACCCGCTCTTCAATAAGCCCACCCACTCGTCCACAGACCCACCCGCTCGTCAATAAGCCCACCAACTCGTCCACAGACCCACCCGCTCGTCAATAAGCCCACCCGCTGGTCAATAAGCCCACCCACTTGTCCACAGACCACCCGCTCATCAATAAGCCCACCCACTCGTCCACAGACCACCCGCTCGTCAATAAGCCCACCCAGTCGTCCACAGACCCTCCCGCTCGTCAATAAGCCCACCCACTCGTCCACAGACCACCCGCTCGTCAATAAGCCCACCCACTCGTCCACAGACCGCCCGCTCGTCATTAAGCCCACCCACTCATCCACAGACCCACCCGCTCTTCAATAAGCCCACCCACTCGTCCACAGACCCACCCGCTCGTCAATAAGCCCACCAACTTCTCCACAGACCCACCTGCTCTTCAATAAGCCCACCCACTCGTCCACAGACCCACCCGCTCGTCAATAAGCCCACCCACTCGTCCACAGACCGCCCGCTCGTCAATAAGCCCACCCACTCGTCCACAGACCGCCCGCTCGCCAATAAGCCCACCCACTCGTCCACAGACCGCCCGCTCATAAATAAGCCCACCCACTTGTCCACAGACCACCCGCTCGTCAATAAGCCCACCAACTCGTCCACAGACCGCCCGCTCCTCAATAAGCCCACCTGCTCATCAATAAGCCCACCAACTCGTCCACAGACCGCCCGCTTGTACACAGACCACCCGCTCGTCAATAAGCCCACCAACTCGTCCACAGACCCACCCGCTCGTCAATAAGCCCACCCACTCGTCCACAGACCCACCCGCTCGTCAATAAGCCCACCAACTTGTCCACAGACCCACCTGCTCTTCAATAAGCCCACCAACTCGTCCACAGACCGCCCGCTCGTCCACAGACCACCCGCTTGTCAATAAGCCCACCCACTCATCCACAGACCACCCGCTCGTCAATAAGCCCACCCACTCATCCACAGACCCACCTGCTCGTCAATAAGCCCACCCACTCATCCACAGACCGCCCGCTCATCAATAAGCCCACCCACTCGTCCACAGACCGCACGCTCATCAATAAGCCCACCAACTCGTCCACAGACCCACCCACTCGTCAATAAGCCCACCCGCTGGTCAATAAGCCCACCCACTTGTCCACAGACCACCCGCTCATCAATAAGCCCACCCACTCGTCCACAGACCACCCGCTTGTCAATAAGCCCACCCACTCGTCCACAGACCCTCCCGCGCGTCAATAAGCCCACCCACTCGTCCACAGACCACCCGCTCGTCAATAAGCCCACCCACTCGTCCACAGACCCACCTGCTCTTCAATAAGCCCACCCACTCGTCCACAGACCCACCCGCTCGTCAATAAGCCCACCCACTCGTCCACAGACCGCCCGCTCATAAATAAGCCCACCCACTCGTCCACAGACCGCCCGCTCGCCAATAAGCCCACCCACTCGTCCACAGACCGCCCGCTCATAAATAAGCCCACCCACTCGTCCACAGACCACCCGCTCGTCAATAAGCCCACCAACTCGTCCACAGACCGCCCCCTCGTCAATAAGCCCACCCGCTCGTCAATAAGCCCACCCACTCGTCCACAGACCACCCGCTCGTCAATAAGCCCACCCACTCATCCACAGACCCACCTGCTCATCAATAAGCCCACCCACTCGTCCACAGACCGCCCGCTCGTCAATAAGCCCACCAACTCGTCCACAGACCCACCCGCTCGTCAATAAGCCCACCCGCTGGTCAATTAGCCCACCCACTTGTCCACAGACCACCCGCTCATCAATAAGCCCACCCACTCGTCCACAGACCACCCGCTTGTCAATAAGCCCACCCACTCGTCCACAGACCACCCGCTCGTCAATAAGCCCACCCACTCGTCCACAGACCCTCCCGCTCGTCAATAAGCCCACCCGCTGGTCAATTAGCCCACCCACTTGTCCACAGACCACCCGCTCATCAATAAGCCCACCCACTCGTCCACAGACCACCCGCTTGTCAATAAGCCCACCCACTCGTCCACAGACCACCCGCTCGTCAATAAGCCCACCAACTCGTCCACAGACCGCCCGCTCGTCATTAAGCCCACCCACTCATCCACAGACCCACCTGCTCTTCAATAAGCCCACCCACTCGTCCACAGACCCACCCGCTCGTCAATAAGCCCACCAACTTCTCCACAGACCCACCTGCTCTTCAATAAGCCCACCCACTCGTCCACAGACCCACCCGCTCGTCAATAAGCCCACCCACTCGTCCACAGACCGCCCGCTCATAAATAAGCCCACCCACTCGTCCACAGACCGCCCGCTCGCCAATAAGCCCACCCACTCGTCCACAGACCGCCCGCTCATAAATAAGCCCACCCACTCGTCCACAGACCACCCGCTCGTCAATAAGCCCACCCGCTGGTCAATAAGCCCACCCACTCATCCACAGACCACCCGCTCGTCAATAAGCCCACCCACTGGTCCACAGACCACCCGCTCGTCAATAAGCCCACCCACTGGTCCACAGACCACCCGCTCGTCAATAAGCCCACCCACTCGTCCACAGACCCTCCCGCTCATCAATAAGCCCACCCACTCGTCCACAGACACACCCGCTCGTCAATAAGCCCACCAACTCGTCCACAGACCACCCGCTCGTCAATAAGCCCACCCACTCGTCCACAGACCCACCCGCTCGTCAATAAGCCCACCCACTCGTCCACAGACCCACCCGCTCGTCAATAAGCCCACCAACTCGTCCACAGACCCACCCGCTCGTCAATAAGCCCACCAACTCGTCCACAGACCTGCCTGCTCGTCAATAAGCCCACCCACTCATCCACAGACCCACCCGCTCGTCAATAAGCCCACCCACTCGTCCACAGACCCACCTGCTCTTCAATAAGCCCGCCCACTTGTACATAGACCCACCCCAGTCATCACTGAGGTCACCTCTGTGTTTTAAATTCTGCACTGCTTACATTAAAAGTGCATTGTGGGTAAGCTTCATTTTCTATGGTACATCATTTGACACTAATCTGTTGCAGTGCATTTTGGGATTTTATCAGCCGGATGTTCTGGTCATGTTACACAATATGTAAGTGTGTGTGTGTGTGTGTGTGTGTGTGTGTGTGTGTGTGTGTGTGTGTGTGTGCGCGCACGTGCAGGCTGCAGTAGCAAAGAGCTTCTTGTGCTCCTTCATCGAGATGTACGAAGAGAAGCCCTTTGACCTCCTGGGCAGCACCTCAGTGAGTCTGGTTTCTAAATTGAGAAAGCACTGTTTGTGGAAGGAGCGGTGGAGAAATACGTGGCTTCAGCCACAGATGCCTACCAGGTATACACACACACACACACACACACACACACACACACACACACCACTAGTTATAGACAGTATGTCTTTAGTGAGGTGATTGATTTTGCTTCAGTCTGACTGTCTGTGAATCAGTTTTGAACATATTTTGAACTAATTGGATTCACTGATTCATTACACAGAATCTGGATCAGTTGTTCAGAAGAATCGGCACAGTTAATCAGCACAGCAAACAGTTCAGAACTGACCAAGTGAATCTCTATCAAATTACTGACTCAAGTTAAGTTTTAGAGCAGAGTTTTCCTACCCTGAACCTGTGAATCACACTCCTTCAGAACGCTTAAACTATACAATAAATTAGTAAATTAATCAAACTTAAAACCGATCTAATAAATTGGTGAGGTATATTAGTTGTCCGGAACAGAAAAGTGATAAATTGGTGAACTGGGCAAGCTCAGAACTGATTCATTTAACTGGTTACATAAACAGAACAGAGAATTAATACAGTGAATCAGTAAATTAAACAGTTCAGAATCGATTCAGTGAATCAGTTAATCAAGCAGTTTGGAACTATTACAGCAAATTAGTACTTCAAACTTGTTCCGAATTAATACAGTGAATCAGTAAATTCACCAGCTCAGAATCGATTCAGTGACAATTAATAACTGAGGAAGATGACGCTCTGTGCGCTGAGAGAGAGGCGGCTCTGGAAGCTCTGCACGCTGGGAGAGAGGCGGCTCTGGACACTCTGCACGCTGAGAGAGAGGCGGCTCTGGACGCTCTGCGCGCTGGGAGAGAGGCGGCTCTGGACGCTCTGCGCGCTGGGAGAGAGGCGGCTCTGGACGCTCTGCGCGCTGAGAGTGAGGCGGCTCTGGACGCTCTGCGCGCTGAGAGAGAGGCGGCTCTGGACGCTCTGCGCGCTGAGAGAGAGGCGGCTCTGGACGCTCTGCGCGCTGAGAGTGAGGCGGCTCTGGACGCTCTGCGCGCTGAGAGAGAGGCGGCTCTGGACGCTCTGCACGCTGAGAGAGAGGCGGCTCTGGACGCTCTGCACGCTGAGAGAGAGGCGGCTCTGGACGCTCTGCATGCTGAGAGAGAGGCGGATCTGTGTGCTGAGATTGATAGGCTCAGGCTGGAAATTGTGGTAAGTGCATGCTCCGAGTCAACTCTTGTGTTTCAGTGTTTATTTACAGTCACAGTGTTTAACCTCATGCTTCCTACCTCGCCAGGCCCCACTGGAGGTCAAGGCACTCATTACTCAGATAACAGATGCGTTAAAGTAACGTCTGAACTTATTCACTCTTATTCTCTCTCTCTCTCTCTACACATTCATTACGCACCGGTTTGACTGACTGTGTTTAACGTGCAGACTAGGAGGACAAGCTCGCGCAGGCCTAGATGAGACGACTGATCCTTGAGCAGAAGGTACTACACTGAAATACCCCAGCCTCCCCCGGTCAAAGTAACTCTTCTGCACTGTAGCTTTGTAGATAGAAGTTGTTTTAGTTTGAGATGGCGTCGTCACCCTCAGGTTGGAGTTTAAAGCAGAAGCGTTACAGGAACTTGTCATTAATGTCTCACTGTGACCCGAATGCTGCTTGTTGGAGGTTTAATGTAAGATTAGAAAGTTCAGCTGGTTTATCTCCTCTCAGGTGTGTGTAAAACAGAACCTGGCTGTGTCCTTGCAGTGTGTGATTTCTATTTCGCCTGTGTTTTCAGACGAAGGCGGTGGAAGACCGACACTGAAAATAAACAAAATACTGCTGAAGACTGGAAAAACGTCACCTTCCAGTCTCCAGCTGTGTCAGGTTCCTGTTCCTGCCTGACAAGAGCGGAGCCTGATGTAACGATCTGCTGATGGAGCCCATCCACCTCAAGATTTGAGGATAGTTTAATTTAACAACCATGGTGAAAAGTAAACAGCAACCTTGATGTTAGTTGTTTGTTGCCATGGTTACATTCCAACATCATAAAATATGGTACTTTCGAATGGTTTCCAACGTTCACTGTGTTTATACGAGGTTTCTACAAGAAAGTTTGGTTAGCAGAAGTTTGGTTAGCAGTTGATGCTGTGTGTAATTAAAGTGTCATTTTAGCAATACATTGTCTTTTCTTAGTAATTTATTTACAAATCTGAGTGAAATGTCAATTTCCTGTAGCTCTGTTGTGTTTCCACCATCATTCCGTCTTTACATCCTTACTAACGTCTTAATAGCTATGGTCCAGCTAGCTAAAGTGTCCGCCTTACCAACTGCAACATGTTTCTCAGTTGCCTAGCAACAGTGTTTTTATGACTTCACGATGAGCATATGATTTTGGCATATACTTCTTTTAGTATTGGACCTTAGCCAATCAGAAATGAATATTTTCTCTCTCTGTCTCTCTCTCTTTCACGCACGTGTTGAAGGTTACACCATTTCTTACCTGTTAATTGCTAGGTAACCGGCCAACTTTCATCTCATTAAGCTCTCTGTGTTTCATTTCTTTATAGCTCAGTCACCGGGAAAAACCGTTTAAACTACTGAGCACGAGACACTAAACTTAGTCAAATAAATAAAGCTGTCTCTCTCTCTCCTTTTGTCTCTCTCTTTTCTCACTGTTTCTCTCTGACACTCTCTCACCATCTCTCTCGCTTTCTGTTTCTCTTTCTCACTTTTTCTCTTCCACTCTTGCCATCTCTCTCTCTCTCTCTCTCTCTCTCTCTCTCTCTGTCTTTGCATGAATTCAACCGCGAATAATGCAATGAGTTGTAAAAAGGTCATAAAATCTCCAACTAACACACACACATACACACACAAATGGTCCCTGTCTCTCTCACTTTCTGTCTATCTATGTCACACTTTGTTTATATGTGGGTGTGTGTGCGCACATCACACACACACACACAGGCTTCTGAGAAGAACACAGCTGTCGTAATGGAGGAGGATGACAGAGTGATGTCTGGAAGTGAAGGATGAGAGGAAGAGAGAAATGAAAGGACTCCAGATGCAAGAGTAGTGGGCCCTGTGAGTAGAGGTTTGCCAATAAGATATTGGCAAACCGACTTAGTATAGTCATGGAAGAGGTGATCCATCCGGACCAGACCTACTGTGTGCTGGGTAGATTTATTCGCGATAACATTTCGTTCATTAGGGATGTTGTAGAAATCGGAAGGATTTTTAATTTGGAATGTGGTTTGGTTTTAATTGATCAGGAAAAGGCTTTCGACAGAGTTGAGCATAGTTACCTGTGGAACGTCTTGACTGCTTTTGGTTTTAGTTGAAGGATCCTGTATCGTTTGAAAATATATGGTGTCTGGAAGGGGCATTATGTGTGGTTGCAGAAGAAAAGATGAAATTTAATCAACTTCTACTATTGTGTTTTTTTTAGTTTTTAAATTTTTTATACTCCCTGTGGTTTTTCAGATGCATTTGGAAGTGGTGTTTATTTTAATCACCTATGTACCTATCTGCCTCCCTGCCCTGCCCTGCCCTGCCTATTTAGTTAGTGTTATTTGAAATGACTCTGTGGGACCGAAATAGGTCACTGTAGTTTTAAAATCATGTAAATAAAAAGGCTTTTGAAATTCAAATTCAATTCAAATCCCTCTCCCCCCCCTCTCCCCCACTCTCTCTTTCTCTCTCTCCCTCTCTCCCCCTCTCCCTCCCCCCTCTATCTCTCTCTATTTGTTAAGGATGCTAACGCATTGCAATGTTATAAACTACCACTTAATGGACCACCATGCATCTTCAGTCAGCCCGTGTCCTGTCAGCTAAATGTAGCCTCATGTCACTAATAATTATTCACATGTTCATGCTTTCAATAAATCCTTTTTATCTTTTTTATACCATATCAGTGAATTTAAACTAATGCTTGCATCCAGAGTATAAGGGGTGTGTGTGTGCACACGTTTAGGATAAGTAAAATCTCTCTCTTTCTCTCTCTTTTTGCAGTATCAGTGTCCTCCAGGAGTGTTTTTAATTTAATTCTTTTATATTATTTTTATACCACACTGTGGTATCGACTTATATATATTTTCTGTTTATATTACACTAATATATATATATATATATATATATATATATATATATATATATATATATATATATATATATATATATATATATATATATATATATATATACAGTATAACACTGTATTTCCAAACAGCATGAATAATTTCTTTTTTCTCGAAACTCTACAACAGCACAATTTTCTATTTATTTTTTAACTTCATAAAGAAAAGTCCGGTTTCATAGAAATCCACGGACACTTAATTAGTGTCAGCGGCAGAACAGTTCCATATCTGAAGTGATACTCGACATACCTGCTTCTAGTGGCGATCGCTTTCAGCCTACAAGGTTACTTGAAAGTGCCAGCATGAAGCACAGAGCTGAAACCTGAAAATGACTGGATGATTTTAATAACGGACAAGCAAGAAAGCAAAGAGAGAACATTTTAAATCAGCCTTTATTCTTAAACAACAGCATTTTAAATCAAGGAAAAGAGGGTTTTTTTAAGAAATGGTGGGAGGTGGGAATCACAAGGGTTAGAGATGTTTTATATCAATTTAAAGAAGGGTTTTCACCAGTACAGTGTATAGAAGATGCAATTGAGTAGGTGAAAGAGGATTTTAGCAGACAAGAAATAATAATAAAAAAATAATTAAAAAAAGTATGATGTGATCAAAAAAGCAATACCCAAAGAGTGGATAAAAAGAATTGAAAGCATGGAAGAGGGGGGACAGGAAGAGAGGTCTATGTGAACATGGGAGAAAAACTGGGTGCTTTTAAAGAATGTACAGTGAAAATGTTTTATAGCCTTTTTAGAGATGGAGTTAAAAAAATCTATTGTTAATGAGTACTAGCAACAGAAGTTCAAAAGATCTTAAAGAAGAAAGTATATGGAACAATATGAAAGGGATGACCATAGAAACAAAGTTAGAGAACCTAAATTAGAGTATTTTATCAGACATAAAGTCATATTTACAAATGTCCTACTGAACAAAATAGGAATGGAGCAAAGTGCAACATGTAAAGTATGTAATGATGAAGTGTTTTTACACTGCAAAGAATTGAAAGATTTTAATGTGAAATGTAAGAGAATAATTGAACATCTGAGAGGGGAACAACATGAGAAAGACATGGAATGGAACAAGGTGATGTTAGGAGTGGATAAAAAGTGTTTTTATTAAAAAAAGAAAAGAACCCCCCCCACACACACACACACCACCACAACTGATCAATCTGCTTGTGATGTTGATAAAAAGTGCAATATGAGAGAGAAGAAAACAATTTTCAAAGAGAAAACAAATTGTAAAGAATGTAGAGTGTGTTTAAAAGAAAAGTGGAAAGATATGTAGAATGCTTTTTTTTCCCAAACAAGAAAATAAAATGGATGGTTATTATAAGGTTTTTACGGCAGACGTATGTAAGGTTTTTAATGATTTACAATGGAAAGTGCCAGGACAATAACGGTAATTTTTTTATCATTACAGGAATAGAAACGTTGTAGGTTTAAAAAAAGTCATACCATAAAAAATAAATATTACAATGGATCTAAATAATAAATGTTTATGAAGTTAGGATTTATTGTTAAAAAATATACATACATTCTGATGTATTTTAATGTGAAAAATATTTATGTTGTAATATAATGGAATTAATGGAATTTTTGAATACTTTAAATAATTTTTTATTTTTTTTTAAATCATCTCATCTGACCTCGAAAGCAAAGTTGGGCCTGGTTAGAACTTGGTTGGGAGACTGAATGGGAATACTAGGTGCTGTAAGCTTATCATTTGGGTAAGTGCTCCCTCATTCTTTATGCACCGTACTGGTGTTTAGACTTCACACGAACATGTTTTGCGTAAAGTGATTCTCCGTATTTGCAAATCAAAGAATCACTCCTGACGTGAAAGGACACATCACCTTGTCTCATGTTGATGATGCTCTGACGTCCGTCTGAGGAAGCTGCTATAGGAAGCAGGCATGCAGCACCACTTTGTACTCTCCCCCGTCTAGTTTTTATTTTATCATCGGTCACATGACTTATTAGTTTTGCATGAGGACTGATGTCTCCACAGGTCATTTTTCCTGAACATTTTAAACAATATGGGCAAGGCAAATAGTCCTTAAGAGAAGCTTTATCAGACGGCTACTTCCAGATCACCATGTCCTCTGCTTTTTTCCAGAACTTTGGAATTGTATTTAAAGTCTCCTTTATTGCGCAGCTGTTCCAGAAGACCCTTTCTTTCTTTTGATCTTAATGGAAAGCTGAAGGAATATGCCACATCTTTGACCTCGATATGCTTTCTCCCCAAATACCTCGATATCTTTAATTGTGATTTGCCACAGTAGAGGCAATAATGTATTTTGTCCCATGCTCGTTTATGGTCTTCCCTTTTTGTACAAATTTTTAGGGTCACAGTTGATTTGCCTTTATTTGTTTTGATTATCTCCAGTTGTTTGTGTCTTTTCAGATAAATTCTAAGTTTCTTTTGTTTTTTTAAATGGTGCACTTCCCTCTTTGCTGATCATCATCACTCAAATTTGTGTCTGGACCTTCAAGATATTCTTTACTGGACTGTTTCTTATGCGATGAACCTTTGTCTGGGCTCAAACCTTCCACATCACTGGATGATGACGTACTGTGATCTGGATTGTAATCTGGGTCTAATACTGCGCAGCTGGATACTTCAGATTCCGAGGAATCACTCTCTGGTTCCTCATGAATATCGTCCAGCTGCAAGTTCAAAATATAATCATCATGAGTTAAAGTCTAACTTTAAATAGACACTTCACCACCATTGTTTTGACGAGGGACTATCCGACTTCCTGATACTAACCAAAGTCAATGGTAAATGTGTATTATAACAGTACATTACAAAATTAACACAACAGTTACCAGGCTTAGCTGACCACTTTTATTAAGTAAAAGGATATAACATTTTAATTTCCTGTGCAGGAATATTTCAGTTGCTTAAGCAGCTTCAAACTTGCTAAATTGTAATGTCTAAAACTACAATTATGAGATTAAAATGCATGTTTTGTTCTTCAGGCTCTGAGTTCCAGCACATTCAGCATGAAAAAATAAAGGTCAACATTAAAAGAGTTTAAAGCTTCTAACATTCAGAAAACCCTTGTTTCTCTGTGTGTAGCTATTAGCCAAGCGAACTGCACATATACAGTATCTCACAAAAGTGATTACACCCCTCACATCTTTGTAATTATTTGATGATATCTTTTCATGTGACAACACTGAAGAAATGACACTTTGCTACAATGTAAAGTAGTGAGTGTACAGCTTGTGTAACAGTGTAAATTTTCTGTCCCCTCAAAATAACTCAACACACAGCCATTAATGTCTAAACCGCTGGCAACAAAAATGAGTACACCCCTAAGAGAAAATGTCCAAATTGGGCCCAAAGTGTCAATATTTTGTGTTACACAAGCTGTACACTCACTACTTTACATTGTAGCAAAGTGTCGTTTCTTCAGTGCTGTCACATGAAAAGATATAATCAAATATTTACAAAGATGTGAGGGGTGTACTCACTTTTGTGAGATACTGTAAGTATAATATAATGTTTCTCTCTCATACACATACATTTAAAAAAAATCCCTCCTCATCAGGTTCTTTTTTGATACTCAGTATGGTTCTTTTCATCACTAAATAAATGTTTTTATTCTTATTTTTAAAAACAGACTTAGAATATGATTAGCATAAAATAAAACTAATAAGCAAAGTAACTATATAAACTCAATAACTCACAGGAAATCAATGTAAAATCTCAATAAACTGAGATGAATAAAGAATGAAGGATACAAACAGAATCCTGGTGACATCTTTCAAAGTATTTAATACATTTAAATTGCTTCACATTCTTACATATAGAACCTTTAATATAATCTCCATTATTTAATGTCAAATCGAATGTGCTAAAGCACACAGCCTATGGAATGGTCCAGATACCTGAGGTCTTATGTCTGGACTGTGCGTAATATACAATTAGTCTTCTATTTGGAGTATTAAGTATTAATTCATCATGGAGACTGAACCTAGTCTATAACTCTATTAATGTGCAGGGACACCATGAAACTGTACAGTTGCACCCATCTACCATGCTGACAACTTGTGTCTCCACCACTTGTAAAATAGAACTTCTCCACTGTATCGAATACTTTTTTCCCTCACTGTATGTATGGATATAATTTATATAATTTGGTCACTTGTTTATTTTTTCAGAGAAGCCGTTGTAAAGGAACAAATCTGTCCACTGACTTGTCTTGATTATACTCGGTCAATTTGTCCTTAAACTTTACTCTAGTCCATCTCGAAAGTTCCATGAGTCTCCGACATACCGATAGCTTCCATATGCATACCACGATCTCTAAAACAACCCCCTCCCCGATAAAATAAAAAGCTACCTGTTTACCATAAAAGTACCCATAAGTGAGGATCATAAAATCTTACCTGCACTGTAAAGGTTTGTGAAAATCAACTTGCGCCTCGATTATGATGAAATCCCAGCCACTCCAGTCTTCTCCTGAACCGTTCCGGGCTTCTCCTGAACTGCTCCGGGCTTCTCCTGAACCGCTCCGGGCTTCAGGCGTGGCTACCAATTAAGGCCTCACTGAAGGCAGCTAAATGTGCATTACAATATTCTCCAATTCTCAACTCTGACTCACAGGCTTAGAGTGTTTAAAATAAAGGAAGGTTGATGTTTATTAATGCAGTTAACTTAAAACCTAAGTAAAACCTAAATTTGTTTGTATGTATATCAGTAGTGCAAAAAGTAGTCTGATATTTTAACTACACGAGTACAACATTGAATTAATACTGTTACAAGTTATACATTTAAATTTGAACTTAAGTAAAAATACAAAAGTATAAGCAACAAAACATGCTTAGTACCAAAAATATAAATATGCGTTATGCACAATTCAGTAATTAAATTACTGAATTTTAATTGTGGATGTATTCATTAAAAAAATCCTTTTAAAATTGCAGATTGTAAAGGTGGAGCTAATTTTCAGATGTTATACTGTCTGAAATGTTCTTGGAATGGAAATACTCTAACTAATATTGATTAGTTTTAATTAATATTGATTATACGATAATGCTCAAGTAATAATTCTAAATGTTGGTTACGTATTGAATTCACTTCATTAACATATCCAAATGTCAGTTACACATATTGTTTGCACTTCAAAGATATTTTCCATAGTATAAATATGAGGTAACACATAGGCCACATTCCCTTAGTCATTAATAACAATGAACCAGGACAGTCAGGAACCTTGGGTTGATTTTTGATGACGGCTTGACCTTTACAGACCACACACCAACAACTGTATGGTCCTGTAGGTTCATTCTCTACAACATCAAGACAATCAGACCCTATCTCACCGAACAGGCTGCACAGCTACTAGTCCAGGCTCTTGTCCTATCAAAACTGGACTACTGCAATGCACTACTCTCGGGCCTCCCAGCAGCTCCATCGAACCCCTTCAGACGATTCAGAATGCAGCAGCACGCCTCGTCTTCAACCAGCCCAAATGAACCCATGTCACACCCCTCTTCATCTCCCTCCACTGGCTTCCTGGAGCCTCCCGCATCAAATTTAAGGTTTTGATGCTCACGTACAAGACCTTGTCTGGAACAGCACCCCCTACCTCAACACTTGTCTTTGAGGCTTACGTTCCCTCACGTAATCTGTGATCGATTAATGACCGACACTTAGTAGTGCCTACTCAGCGTGGCTCAAGGTATCTTTCCAGAACCTTCACACTAACTGTCCCTCAGTGGTGGACTGAACTTCCAACCTCAATCCGGACCGCAGAATCTGTCACTATCATCAAAAAACAGCTAAAGACCCACCTCCTCCGTGAACAGCTAATCAACCCATAAAATGCCAACCCCACATTATCCTTAATAAAAAAAATTAAATTAAAACTACATACTCTGGCTCTTACACCTCTACTCTGCACACTTTGCTTTTCTAGACCTCAAAGATCTTGTATAGTAGCACTACTTGCATTGTTCTCCGCTTGATATAATATCTCTTTGCTTGTATTTCCTCATTTGTAAGTCAGTTTTGGATAAAAGCGTCTGCTAAATGAATAAACGTAAATGTAAACAATCGGTAAAACCAAGGAATATAGTTGTGATGTGTGGCAAACAGTTGTTGATCTTCACAAAATGGGAAGTGTCTATAAGAAAATAGAAGAAGCATTGGAAATGCCCATTTCCACCATCAGGGCAATAATTAATAAGTTCCAGTCAACTGGAGATGTTATGAATCGACCTGGAATTGGACGTGTGTCTATATCGTCTCAACGCACTGAAGAGGACGGTTCGAGTGGACAAAACATCTCCAAGGATCACAGCTGGAGAATTGCAGGAGTTAGTTGTGTCTTGGGGTCAAAAAGTCTCCAAAACTACAATCCGAAGTCACCTACATCCATCACCACAAGTTGTTTGGAAGGGTTTCAAGAAAAAAGCCTCTACTCTCATCCAAAAACAAACTCAAGCATAGGGGCATAAACTGGGCTGGGCATGCAGGGCTGTAGCCCCAAAGATCTTTTCTTTAGCCCTGAATAATTCTGCACCTTGGAGCGATTTGTCACTACATAACTGAACACATATGCCAAATTCCTATGACAAATGAATAAAAGAAGACAGCTTGTAATTTTATATCTTCAGTGAACGGAGGCGAGGCCAATCAGACAGGGTGTGCAGGAAAATACTGCCAAGCACAAGTTTACACAGTCAGTGTGAGGAAAAATGGATGCTGCTTTATTTTAAACCAGTAAATGAGTTGAAACTGAAACAGTAACATCCTCTCATGCTGAGCAGGAAAACAAGTTGTGTAAATATCTATATGAGTTTGTGAATATATATAAGTTTCATGAAAATGATATGAGCAGAGCATAAGGACAGATAATGTACTCTGCACTGCACTGTAGCAGCTAAACCCATACAGTGATAACTTAGACGAGCAAACACATGGGCTAACACACAAATACCTGACTATCCCAGATGTCTGTAAAAACAACCACATCATCGAGGTAGGCTTCACAGTTCTCTACATCTCCCAATACCTGTGCCATTAGCCGCTGAAATGTAGTTGGAGCATTTTTTTAGACCAAAAGCCATAACCGTATATTGGAGGAACCTGTCTGGTGTTGCGAATGCAGAAATCTCAGATGCATGTGGTGTGAATGGAACCTGCCAGTAACCCTTTAGAAGGTCCAGTTTTGTGACAAAGTTTCCATTTCCAATTCGGTCAACACAATCTTTTATTCTTGGGAGGGGAAACAAATCCACTTTAGTTAAAACATTGACTTTTCTATAATCTGTGCAGAACCTATAGCTTTTGTCAGGCTTTGGAACTAGTAGGCAGGGTGAGCACCAGGGACTTCAGCTAGGCACAGCAAGACCATTCTCAAGCAAGTAGTCTGTTTCTTCTGTCATAATGGCACATTTAGTGGGATTAACCCTGTAAGCATTTTGTTTAACTGGAGTATTATTACCCACATCAATGTCATGTCTGAAGACAGTGGTATGAGAAGGGGTATCAGAAGAAAGTGATGGATATTTCTTTAAAAGACTTATTAAATCATCCTGGGCTGGCTCTGACAAGTGCGCAAGTTTAGACTGGATATTTGCCAGTCATTCAGAGTTTGGTAACTGATCACAGGGAAAACAAGCCCTACCTAAACTGAGACCATCCACCTCAGGAGAATACTTAGATGGTGGCACGCTCATAGAGGCAGCAGCTACTGACGTGACAACAGGAAGTGAAGAGCCAACATCCGTGGTAGCACGAGAGATATAAGGCTTGAGCATATTCACATGGCACACACGAGACTTTCGTTTCCAGTCAGGGGTTTTCACAACATAGTCCGTATCACTCAATTTAGACTCAATAACATAAGGACCTGGGAACCTAGCCTGGAGAGCAGAGCCGGGTAATGGCAGTAAAACCAAATCCTTGTCACCCGCTTGAAATGTATGCACCACAGCCTTTTTATCAAAACGAACCTTCATACAGGCCTGAGAGGATGCTAGAGAACTTTTGGCTAACTCAAAAACAATATGTAGGTGCTCATGAAAGGAACTAACATAATCTAGGACATTCCTAGTTGGGGGTTTCACCGGACTTGGAGACAAGCTCTTCCTGTAAAACCTTTAAAGGTCCACGAACAGAGTGCCCAAAGACTAACTTGGCAGGACTGAAACCAAGTGACTCTTATCACGGATAGTAAACAATAACGAGGAATCCCTTCGTCCCAATCTTTTCCCTGACCTAAACAGTAGGTCTGAAGCATAGACTTCAATGTCTGGTGGAAGCGTTCAAATGCACCCTGGGACTCTGGGTGATAAGCACTAGAAACCTGATGACGCACGTTCGGTTGTGTCATAACCTTCCTGAACAGAGAAGACATAAAATTTGAACCCTGGTCTGACTGGATGTATTTTGGCAAACCAAAAGTGGTACAAACCTTGACAAGACATGGGACTTTATGCTACGCAGGGGTATAGCTTCAAGGCGTTCAGGGGGAACGACCTGATTTGGCTTCCCTGCAACCTTACACACATGACAGGAGCGGCAATACCTGGCAACCTCTGACCACATAGCAGGCCAAAAAAAAAGCCTTAAAACACGGTCATATGTCTTCCTCACACCAAGGTGACCAGCGTGATAATGGTCATGGGCAATACTCAACACCTGGGTTCGGTATGGTTTTGGAAACACAAATTGAAAAACTGACCTCGAATCATGCTCAGAGTTTGAGGGAGTCCACTTACGCATCAATACATCCCCATCAAAGAAATACACAGTACAACATTGAGGTAACTGTGCCCCATCTACAGCAGCAGCCATACAGTGAGAGAGCGAAACATTTGTTTTCTGGGCAGCCACAAGCTGTTCTCGCCCAACACCCCATTTACCACACTCTTCTTAAGATACTGAAGAAGTTTTAGATTCGGGAAGAACCCCAGGACTAGAACACAAATCTTGATTTTCAAACAAGGGATCATCACTACACATAAAAGAGTCTGAAATATCAACAGCACCTTTCATTTTGTGAGCTTGGGCACGTGTCACTACACAGGAACTGAAGACAGAGGGAAACTCACGCAAAAGCTCATCACTCTCATGCAACACGGGAGCGTCTGTTAAAACAGGTATATGGAAAACCTTTCCACCAGCTAAATCATTACCGCAAATAAACAAAACTCCCTTAACTGGCAACTGAGGTCGAACTGCAACCTTAACGAAGCCAGACACCACCTCAGAACGAAGATAAACCATACACTGTAAAAAAAAAAATAATAATTTTGAGTTTAAGTTGTCCCCGAGTAAATATTTAGGTTGACACAACAAATAGGTTTTTTTTAGTTTTTCAGTCAACTTAACATGTTAAGTTTTCACTGTCAAAACTAGTTTGTGAGTTGAATTAACGAGAGTTTCTGTCACCTCAACTGAAAAGCATATGCTGAATCAATACAACAATGATGTTACATTCTGAACATTCATCACGAGATCTAACGTGAAGTGCGAAGCAGACAGAAGACGATAGATGTTGTAGGGCAAGAGTGAAATCTTCCACCATTGTCAAATTTGATAAGTAAATAGTTGTTCATAATGATTTCATCACTTGTAAAAACAACATGTACTATATAACAGTATATTGTTCATAATAGAAAACAATACAAATATTGTTTACGTAGTTTCTACATCGAATTAAACCGCAGCTAACCCACACATAGTTTGGCTAATCTTATTATATTGTTGCTAGCCAGCGAACTAAAGCTAAATATCTATAAATGTAACGAAACAAAACTAGCTACGTATTATTTCTTCTAGTCACTTAATACATGTTTAATATATCAACAATTTCTCTCCATGAGTTGCAAAAATCAGCGGGGAGGTTAGCCTAAGGAAGATATTCACAGGCGACATGATAAGCTATCCTCCAAGATATTGCTACATATCACAATATGTAAATATGTGTGTGTGCACCGCATTCAGTGTTAATTTATCTATTTTATTTTATTTCTTTTTTAATGTGAATGCGAGAATACAGAGCAGGAAGTGTGTGCTGTTACAAGAGCAAAAACCGTGAGAGAGAACTTAATTAAGTGCTCGCGCACTGTGTAGTGATGTGTCGTTCATGAACGAATCGTTCATTTTGAGCGAATCTTTAATATGATTCGGGAACAACGAGTTGTCTCAGAGAGTGATTCGTTCATTTTTGGACGCTTATGCGCAGCAACATCCCCACAGGTTCTGTACCGGAAACAGAACGGATTAGTTCACCTCTGGAGACTTTAGTTCACTTCACAGCCCCACTGCCTTCAGAATATGGGGCAGTCACATGATGAACGAATGCCTCGAACCTGAAGACTTGAGACGTGAACTAATCAATGTGACGTGACAAAAGAAGAACGACTCGAATCGGGAGGTGAGGTGAACTAACAGACTGCGTAGCCTAATGCTATGTAATTAAATAATAATTTATGTTTCTCATAATTCGGCCTTGGTTGCATTAGCCTATAGTTTATTTTTTTATTCCAAATGTGATCAACGTTTGCACAAGTCCTAGATGTGTTGGGGAATTTAACATGTAACATTTTAATTTTATTCTGCTGAAATGAACGAAATGACTCAAAAAAAAAAGATTAGTTCATTTTGCTGAACGAGATTTAAAGATCCGAGTCATTAAAATGATCCGAACTTCCCATCACTGAACTGTCTGACTCGGGCACCCGCATGCTTTCTGTGTGGGCGCGTGCTCTGTGATGTGTGCTTGCGTTAACACAGGTGAGTGGTCAAGTAAACAAATTTACAGGCCAAGTCCTATCTTAAGTGGATGAAAACAGTCGTATACTACAATGCATTGTCTATAATATCGTTAAAGTTAATAAAACAACAAAGGAAAAGATAACTCATCATTGCTCTGAGTTACTTTACTCCTGAATGGTTGTGTTAATATTTGTGACTATGTTTGCACTTAGATTTTAAGCAGTTTGTTTAAGTATGCAAATCTTTAAATGTAATATATATATATATATATATATATATAAACTTGTAATTTTCTGATGCGGTGTGCTGTCAGGGCTCTCATCTGTGTAGCATGGCAGTTTAACATAGCCCCGGTCGGAGCACCAGCTGCTGCTGTCACAACTATTAAAGAATCGTTTATCATAATAAAGAAGCTATCATATGATTTTTGTATGTGCCATCGTGAGTATTAAATGATCTGCACTTATATAGCCCTTATATCCAAAGCGCTTTACACTGTGTCTCATTCACCCATTCACACACACACACACTTACACACCAGTGGTAGCAGAGCTGTCATGCAAGGCGCTAACTTGCCATCAGGAGCAACTTGGAGTTCAGAGTCTTGCCCAAGGACACTTCGGCATGTGGAGTCATGTGGGCCGGGAATCGACCCAACCCTATGATTAGTGGACAACCCGCTCTACCACCTGATCCACAGCCAGGTCCTTGATCTTGCATGCGTTAAGGCAGGCTGAGTGAGTGCAGTCGTTTTGGTATAGCCCCCCCCTCACGGAGCCACGTTGCCACTCTGAGGCTGCTTAATTCTTGGCCAGTTTTTTTAACTTCAAAATAAAATGTATTTTTGTATGGAAACCCATGCCTCCTGCCTGTTCTAAGTGGAACGTATTTGTGTGTCTATATTTGGGTTATTTTCCCCGTTTTCTCGGGGTGGCGTAGTTGTAAAATGAGCCACATTGCTACACTCCCTCATTAGCTTTGCTTACAATATCAATATGTATATGAACCACTGGCCATGAAATATATCAAGAGATTTGGTGAGAATCTATTACTTTGGTCCTGATCTTGCTTGTGTACACTGTTTATTACATTTTTGAATGACTTTTTTTTCTTTTCTTCATAGAATTATTTCAGGCACAGAAGTAACTTTGTCTTTTTTGTCATGCCCAATATGAAACAAATATTAAACTTGCATTTTTTGTTCTTTTACCTAAAGTAAAATGTAACTTTATGGACTTGGCAGCAGTGCTGTAGTACTTTGGAATGGAACCTTATGACCTTTGACCTGCACTGTGAAAATTCAAATGCCTTTTTTTTCAGTGTTGTTTAACATGTTTCTGTGTTATGTTTGTTTGATGTTCTGTATTGACTGAATGTCAGCGCAGAATTCACCAGACTTGTGTCGATGGACCTGAGCAAGTTCTTTTATGAGGGTCTTGACAAACACGCCTCAAAGCTGCTGTATTTGTACCGCTCAAGGCGCCATGCAGACATCACAGAAATGAGTGCCATACTGGAGAGCCTGGATAAAAATGTGAGTAGGCTTATTTCAAGTGTACTTGTTTTGTAAATACTGTGGTCATTTCCTTTCTTGCTATTTCTCTTTTCCTGCATAATTTGAATATAAAACATTTGTTCTTTTGAGGCATCAAATCAACGGAAGAGGGTTGCAGTACAGTTGGGGCTGCCACTGTCCATGCGGGAGAATCCATCTCAGTTCATAAAGATCTGTGAGGTAAGTGTCTGCGAGGAAAGTAAGAAGGGATGTTGGAAGACATTCAGATAACAGAAGTCCGTGTATTGATATTTCCACATATTTTGATGGAGTATACCTTATTTTATTTTCATGACAGATCATAAATTTCAGGACGTTGTACTGTATTTTTTACCACCTTCTAATATTAATGCATCTTGTGTGATAACTAGTAAAGTTAAGATCGGTTCACTCATGCTGTTCTTAAGTCGTTGAGCTTGTGAGGTTGTATGTGTGAAAGCACATTTTAAAGTTTGTTGTTGTTTTTAATACAGCGCACAGATTCTGAAGAAGAGTTAATCAAGGGCATGACTGTTGGAATCAGTACAGTTGTGGATGACATCATGGACCCTATTCCATGTGACTGCAGTGATGTAGCTTTTGTAATCGAAGAGGTTGTCGTTCTACACAATTTTGGTGATGTACCAAATGCATTTGTCAACTTGATGGGATTGCTTTATGCACTTAACATAAACTACCCCAAAAACTTCAAATACATGTTTGAGGTCATTCAGAGGCTGTTCATGAACATTGGAGCTGATGCCTGCAGTGCACGAGTACATTCACTTAAAAATAAACTGCTGAAGTAGAGATGGGTATTATGTATTTCTGTAAAAGAGATTTCATGTGGTGGTGTGTTATGTGTATGTTAGTTTCTAAGACAGTTTTGTTTTATATTTTCACCTTTAAACACTGGGCAAATGAAATGTAATTTTGCTAGGCAAAAACAGATTTCTGCTTGCGTTTTCTGTTTATTTTGAGAAATTCATGTCATTGTATTTTTAAAAAAAAAATTGTAATAGATTTCTATTTACTCAAATTGAACTTACCACAATATAAAAACCTTTTGCTTAGAGAGTTAAAAGAAACACTGGCTATTGTAACTCTGGATATTTGAATCTGTTTGACTTGTTCTGTTTACATTTGTAAATTTATAAGTGAAACAATTGATCAAGTCTTTCATATGGAAAATGGGTTGCTATTTATTTGGTTGGACTTGCTAATGTAAGTTAGGAAAATAAGCAACATTAAGTTAAATGAACTTGAATTTTAGTACAGATAGCTTGAAAAAGTTATGTTCACCTTACTTTTATAACAATATTTCAACTGTACTTGGGAAGTCTGCATAACTTGAAATGAGCAGTTGGGTCAATTATTTAATTATGTCAACAAAACTTTTTAAGTTGAAATTACCTATTTTACATAAATACAACTTAACTAAGTCAAAGCAAAAAGACAACTCTATAAGTTAAGTTGCGTGAACAAATATTTTTTTACAGCGTATGCAATGGGGCCTTCACTACACCAAGTTCAATGCCCTGAACTAGAACATCTACACCACAGCTAGAGTGCTCAGACAAAGGAAGGACACCTTCCAACATAAAGGACTGAGCGGCTCCAGGGTCTCTCAGAATACACAGTGGTTTACGATCAGAGAGCAAAACTACGCCATCCAGAATAAAAGGTTCAAACGCAGCATCAACTGAGGAAAGTGAATGCAAACTGTCAGTGTTGTCGTTGTACCTGCACTAAAACCACACTCTTAGGACTGTTTTTGCTTTCCGTCGATTTTTGCATATTAAAACGGGACCAGCAGCAATGAGGTGACCAGATTCGCGACAGTAAAAACATTCACGGGACTCACTAGCACTTCTAGATGCGCTCACAGGAGCGTTGGAGCTGTAGCTGCGATCAGAAAGATCACCACGCGGAGCGGAAAATACAGTTTTGTGTGTGGGCACAAACTCATCAGCCAAAACGGCAGCATCAGCGAGTGAAGAGACTTTTTGCTCATTCAAATAAACCACAAGTTTGTCAGAAATACAGGTCTTAAATTCTTCCAGCAGGATCAATTCTTTTAACTGATCTAAAGTAACGACCTTATCTGCGGCGCACTGCTTATCAAAGAACGCAGACTTTTCATGCGCGAACTCAACATATGTTTGGATGGCGGTTTTGGCATGCTTTCGAAATTTCTGCTGGTAAGCTTCAGGGACAAGTTCATATGCCCGTAACACATCTGATTTAACTGTCTCATACTCCAAGCTTTGTTCCAACGTTAGAGCAGAACATACTTCTTGAGCTTTTCCCACAAACTTGCACTGTAGCAATAAAGACCAAATATTTCTAGGCCACTGCAGAGTGGCAGCAGTGCGCTCAAACACAGGGAAATAGGTGTCCACCTCACTTCCCCTAAACACAGGAACTAAAGCAATGTGCTTACTAACATCAAAACCAGCAGGACTCACAGACGAGGTGCCACGAGGCGCAAGCTCTAGCACAGGCGATGACTGATGAACAGGTAGAGGAAGTGCAGGTGCAGGAGACGCAGGTGAACCGGGAGCTGGCCTATTTCACAGCGCCAACTCTAACTCCAGCGCCTTCAGCTTTATCTCCTTCTTGGTTTCCAGCTCCAGTGTGTGGAACTGTATCTGAGCTTGATACCGCTGATGACAAGGTCAAGTTTCTTCAGTTGCAGCGCGAGCATGGGTTCCTCTAATGGAGAGTCTACTACCGCGGGATCTATGCGCGTCGGTTCCTCGGGCTTGGCCCCAGCCTCCGCTGCAGCCAAATCCTCGGAACCACTGACCGGTGATGCAACACCCGCCTCGGTAGGCTCAAGCATGACTCGCTGTTTTACAAGCTCCTCATATAGCAGCTTTTTGATGTCTCGCTTAGTGGCGCTCCGTGCAGCCGATACGCTGTAAAAGTCCGCAAGGAGCAACAGACCATCCTTACAGCGTCGCTCAAACTGCTCTAACGTGGACAAAAGGTAAACTGATCCAGGTTAAATTCTGTAGCCATATCTTATAACCTGCGCACGCACACACACACACACACACACACACACACACACACACACACACACACACACACACACACACACACACTCCCTCCCCCCACCACAAAGATAAAACCGCCAGACAAACACGCCGAAAGAGAAACGGGACGAAAGGAGGGAAAGCACAGGATGAGCCCCCAATTCTGTTATGGTCTAGGTCAGGCCGCAACATACAACAACAAAAAAAAAAAAAAAAAAAAAAAAAAAAAGGGTTGGCGAGACCAAGATTGTGTTTGCTTTGTTTTATTCACCTTTTATATATCTATAGTGGTTTTCACTTCAGAAGCCGACCAGGCCAAAATAATAAACAAAAATACCCTCTAACTGTGCAGAAAGAAAACTAACTAAACAAGAAAAAGAAACTTACAAGAAACTGAAAACTTTACAATGTACATCTCCTCCATTTGAATTTTTGTTGTTGTTATAATGGTAAATTGACTTTTTACTTACAAGAAAAGAAAACAAAATAAAATGCACCGTCTTCCCTCACTCCCCAGCTATCCCAGAACCAGGAGAAAAGGAGAATCAACATAAATGGCGCTGACTTCCTACTAACTACTCTTAACCATGCACTATTTACACAGGTGCCTATTAGTGTGTTAATTAACAAAATAATATGTACATATATATACACAAGAGTATCACTCGAATCGTAACCGGGCAGAGCATAAACAAAGTCGAATCAGGCATAAGGTCATACACAAGTGTGATAGTCATACATGAAAAGCACTTCTCACTATACACAAAGCAATGGCAATGATCTGTCCTGGGATGGAGACTGACGAGGCCTAAGTACACTTCCGGAAACGTGCAGCCAACCAATCGTTGCGCACAAGGCCGGAGAAGGTGTGGACAAGATGTGATCATCCACTAGCATCAATCCTCAATAATTGATGCATCTTAATATTTGCATTATGGAAACTGCATCCTATTCTTTCACCTCAATTAAAGCCATCAATGATGCATTTATAAAGGGAAGCACAACACAACTACAGGACAATTAGGACAAGGAAAGTGAGAGAAATAGAATGATCATTTATTTAGTATTTAAAAAATACAACTGTGTTCAAGATCACAGCAAAAATACAGTAAAGGAAACATAAAGGAACAAAAATATTTCACATTTCCTGTTTAACTTCAACAGTAAAATCACATGAACTGAAGACATCGTGACTTTTTGAAACCGGTCGTTATGTTTTTGAGTAAAAACGGAGCAGGTAGTGATGAAGAAGCTGCCTCAAAAGATCATTTCTGTTCCTCGAAGAGTAAAAAAAAAAAACATTAAATCCTAAATGTATGAAAAATAAACATTATGTACATTTTATGTCTAATTACAGTGAACCTGACAGAGAGTGAAGCTCACAGAGGCGAAGTGTTCACGCTACAGCAAATTTCATCGGTTGATGCTAAACTCGCTCACTTAGGAGGTGCGTTTCTCTGTCCCGGGATATTCCTAGCACTGTGTGTGAAAGCTCCTGAGATGTCCAGCATGGAGACGTGTGTGTATGTTGATGTACAGGTCAGGATGTACTCGTGTCCGAGTTTCTCCTGAAAAACACACGTGCACGCACACACACACAGTGGAATTGTAAAGCAAAACATTGGAATATATATCTTAATCACATCTCATAGTCCTTTTATCGAGTCTGAATCAGTTTGACTGATTAATTTCGAGTTGATTCAGAGTCGAATCACTTTCTAGTGAGAATCAAATACTCATCTCAGTCTAGTTCGTTTGGAAGTGTGCGACTCTCACTAGAAAATTATTTGACTCCGAATCGTCTCGAAATGAATCAAGCAATCAAACCGATTCAGACTCGACAAATGGACTAATAGAAGAGAAAGAGCAACAGGAAAGAGGACAGCCTTCCTGCTGAAAGCAAACCGGATCAGAACCTTACATTAGATTGTTTTCTATATTTTTATTTTAAATCAGTTGTGTTGTTTCTCTTCTTTCTGCACTGGATTGAGGAAACAGCAATAATAAATAAATGTATCTGTCCAGCTTCCTCCTCTTCGTCCCCCAGAATGACGTGTGGGTGACAGATTGACAGATTTATAAAAAAGATGTCTGGGCAAACTGTGACCTCCTCGAGTTAAAAGTGAGCATCCAAGGAAATTTAATGTGTTAACTGCACTACATTCTGCAGTAACACAGCACCAGAAAAAATATGTCCATCTACTGTACATGTTAACACACAAAACAAGCTTTTGAGTATTAGTTACCCTGTCTTACTGTACAAGGCACCTGCAAATAATAAAGCAAGTAATTAAAAGTTCATCTATCATTTCACTTCCACTAATCGGTCTTTTGACCAGTCTAAAAATAAAAAGACTAAAAAGAAACTCAAGACTTAGCAAGAAGAACTAAAGATATGTTTTCTGTCATCTCTGTGAATGAACTGACACACTTTAGGCTATTTGACCAGCAGTGCTCTAATGAGATTAATCAAAGAGAGTACATAGTGCCCAATTGTTATATTTAGAAAGCCTTGACCTGAGGGGTCAGTAATGTTAACGCCCTTGAAAAAAGAAAACTATTATAAAGCAACCAACTTGTTTTTTTTTCTTTATTTGCCTTTTAGATTTGTAATCATTTAAATGTTATTTTAATTGTGCAGTAGCATATTAACACTTTATAGTGTTAGAGGCAACTCATTTAATAGTACGCAATTAACACTATGAGATTTAATGAATTACTCCTATGAGAATTAATTTCTAACACTACACACTGGTGTTGAGAAACTAACAGTTGAGTAGTGTTCAATTTCAACTATACAAAGAGTTGATGTGAACTCTATTAAAGTGTTAAAATGACACTGTGGAGTGTGGACCCCTCCGGACACTTTAAAAGTGTTGAAATGAACTCCAATAGAGTGGATTTGTTTCTGTTGATTTTACTGTGTATGTACATTTTATAATGTTAAAGTGCACAGCTTGATTTCTATTATAATAACATTATTAATGAATTTTCTAATGTTATTAGACATGTCATTCTCATCGCTGCTCCTAGATAACTTAGTGTTCCCTAGGTGGCCTCATCTATTTCACTTCGAGAATATCCACAAATAGGGAAGAACATTACCTTTATCTTTGAAATGTATACAATAATGATCATGAACGGGTTAAAAAGGGGACACAGTAATATAAACCATGTAATATTTCTTACCCAACTCGGGCCTAACTACAAATGTACTCTTATTACAGCATACCGCTGCTGGGAAATTGCCGTTCCCGAGTTTGGGCACACGAGGGCAGTCAAGCTCCATCCAGCACAACACACAAAGCCACCTGAAGCAGAAGGTAGGTTTGGGCTATTTTACAGACACAGCTCATTACTGTGCATTGTCTAGTTTTCACATAAGGACAATACACGGCTCTTCTGCACTGTTCATCATCATCTATAAAACAAACAAACATTATGTAATATACATAGCAGTATATTTATCATAATAAAGTTCACTCATTAATAACGAATAATAAAAAAAATATATGTTGATAGAAATATAAAGCATTATATATATATATATATATATATATATATATATATATATATATATATATATATATATATATATATATATATATATATATATATATATATATATATATATATATATATATATATATATATATTTATATATATATATATATATATATATATATATATGTATATATATATATATATATATATATATGTCCCCTTCTCTTTGTACCACATTCTAAATATTCAAACAGCCCAAGAAATGAAATTAGCTGTTTTCTGAGACGATGAAGTGAAGAATGAAGTGAAGTGACTCTTAAAAGAGCCTTTGTGTATATTAGACAGAGTTGTCGTTTAAGCGCGTTCTCCGCGAATACGGCAGGCCAGCTGAATATCCTTGAGAGAGATGGAGAAATGTGAAAAGCTAGCACTGTGGCTACGTGTTTCGCAACCATGAGCTGTATTTCAACGCTTTTTGGCCACAGCATGCTGCCTCACGAACGTTCCAATTCATGCCCCCCTTTTCCACAGTTGTTGTGTATATCCAGGTAAGGATAAAAGTTACATTTCCATCCATCCATCTTCTATACCGAGTAATCCTTCTCAGGTCACGGGTAAAAGTTACATTTTCCAAAGAAATTTAACTCGCTGAGATGGGCAGTCCACAGGTAGTTGGTACCTAGCCGCCCAAGGATTGGATTGCATCGCGACGGCTCAACTATGAAATTGTCCCGTTCTGTGAGACCTTTGGGCCGTCTCGCCGCATCGTCACCCTTCAGTTTATATGACAGCACAGCTCATACCTCAAGACTTGACTAAAATCTATTTGAGAAGCGGTCATCTAGTCAGCAAACATTAAACCCTCATTTGCATAGTTTTCGTTAAAAGCGGCAGGCCTTGGAAGAGGTGGCCGAGAGGTTAAGGGGAGGGACTGCTAATCCGTTGATTTGTTGATGCTCATCAGGCTGGAAAAGTAAAAAAAAAATATCTCTAAAGTGTTTGGACTCCACCAATCCACAGTCAGACAGATTGTGTTCAAATGAAGGAAATTCACGAGCATGGTTACCCTCCCCAACAACCAACAAAGATCACTCCAAGAGCAAGACATGTAATTGTCCACGAGGTCACAACGGATCCCAGGGTAACTTCTAAGCAACTAAAGGCCTCTCTGGCATTGGCAAATGTTAATGTTCATGAGTCCACCATAATGAGTACACTGAACAACAGTGGTGTGCATGGCAGGATTGCAAGGAGAAACCCACTGCTTTCCATAAAGAACATTGCTTCCTGCATGCAGTTTGCTAAAGATCACATGGACAAGACACAAGGCTACTCGAAAAAACGTTTTGTGGACAGGTGAGACCAAACTAGAACGTTTTGGTTTAAATGAGAAGGGTTATGTTTGGTGGAAGGAAAACACTGCATTCCAGCATAAGACCCGTATCCCATTTCTGGAAAATGGTGGTGGTAGCATTACAGTTTGGGCCTGTTTCGCTGCATCTGGGCCAGGATGGCTTGACATCATTGACGGAACATTGAATTCTGAATAATACCAGCAAATTCTTAAAGAAAATGTCAGGGCATCTGTCCGTAAACTGGATCTCAAGAGAACGTGGGCCGTGCAGCAAGACAACAACCCCAAGCAGACAGGTCGTTCTACCAAAGAATGGTTAAAGAAGAATAAAGTCAATGTTTTGGAATGACCAAGTCAAGGTCCTGACCTCAATCCAATAGAAATGCTGTGGAAGGACCTGAAGCAAGCAGCTCATGTGAGGAAACCCACCCACATCCTAGAGATGAAACTGTACTGTAATGAGGGATGGGCTAAAATTCCTCCAAGCTGACGTGCAGGACTGATCAACAGGTACCGGAAACGTTTGTTTGCAGTTGTTGCTGCACACCGAGGTCACACCAGATACCGAAAGCAAAGGTTCACATACTTTTGCCACTCACAGGTATGCAATATTGGATAATTTTCATCAATAAATAAATGACCATGTGTAATATTTTTGTCTGGTTTCTTTAATTAGGTTCTCTTTATCTACTTTTAATACTTGTGTGAAAATCTTATGATGTTTTAGGTCTTGGTAATGAAGACGTATAGAAAGTTATAAAGGTTCACAAACTTTCAAGCACCACCGTAAGTGGGATGTAAGGTCATAGTAGAAGAGCTCTTCCGCAAACACTACCGATGTGACCGTGGACCATGGGGTCTTAAGCCTAGACGAATCGCGTCCAAAAGACCACGCCTTAGCTCTGTCTTCAGCTGGAAATGGTTAGATGTCTCCGCCAGAGCTGGTTAGGCGAAAGGCACTTGAGTCTCACAACAGCCCATTTGTCACGCCCATGCCAGATTTCTTGTTTGCCAGCTTGGGGTAGTGTGGCTGAGTGGTCCAAAGCGCTGGTTTTAGGCTCCAGTCTCTTCGGGGGCGTGGGTTCAAATCCCAGAGGTGGATTGTTGAAAATAACTTTGTTGTGAAACACAGTATTTAAGGTCTGTGCATGGCATGTCTGATTGCAAGCCAAGTTGTTTAGTTTAGTTAGTTCTGTCCGCGCAGCGGGGCGCATCGGGCAACAAGCATTTGCCAGCGGGCTCGGTCGGAAGCGTCGATTTCCACATCTTCCCACTTGACATCGAGCGCTCGTAGATCTTCCATGAATGTTCGTCGCCAAGTATTCCGCGGCCGCCCTACTCTTCTCTTCCCCCGTGGCGGCGTCCAGCGCAGCGCGATCTTTGCGTGGCGGTGGTCAGACATCCGTAGAATGTGTCCTGCAAAGCGCATTCTTCGCTCTACGACCATTTCTGCCAGGCTGCGGGAGTTTGTTCTTCTTAGAATTTCTTCATTTGAAATACGATCACGGTATGATACACCGAGTATTCTTCTCAGGCATCGTTGTTGAAACACATTCAGCTTGTGGATGACTGCCCTCGAGCTCTTCCAAGTTTCAGATGCATAGATGGCGGTTGGGATGATGATGCTATTAAACAGGCGAAGTTTGCTGTTGGTGTGGATAGTTCGCCTAGCCCAAATCAGTTGTAGCTGTTGGAAGACTGCAAATGCTCTGCCGATTCTGCGATTGACATCCACGTTAGTCCCACCATCCGCAGCCACAATGCTGCCAAGGTAGGTGAACTTGCAAGCCAAGTACAAGGTTGGATTTTGGTAAAAAGTTACAAATCCTGTGTAATACTGTTGTCCATGAATCTCATTCTACGTCTTCTGTGTTCTCTCTCTCTCTCTCTCTCTCTCTACCATTGTGGAATTGTGTATAGACAACATTGTATTTAATAAAACAAAACAAAATTGTCCTGTGTATTTGTAAATATGTTTAATCTAGCTTGTATTTGTAAATGTTTTAAAATCTTAGTCCTTATTTGGAATACATTTTCAATAACTTACTATAACACACCCTGCATATATTATTTAGATAGTTTTTTAATTTTGACAAACTGTTAATTTCACATTCTTCTTTAACAGTTAATTTTACACACTGAAAGAGTATCGGAATAGTAAATGTTGACAATGCCGCTTTGAAAAAATTACATAGATACAATGTGTAACAGATAATATAATATAAATATTTGAACCGATGTTTTTACGTTAGGTTCGTCCGACCCTCCTCCTGGATTATCCTCGCTTTCTATTGGCTAGTCAGCGCTCTACACCTACGTGTGACTGGCCCCCGCGTGGCAGGTGAGAATTCTACCACTGAACCACCAATGCTTATCTTAAAAATCCATGGACTTCGCAGAGTGTGATTTAAAGCTGAGTACTGTGCTGCCTCAGCAATTTGGTTTAAAATTCTAAAGGAGAATCTCTTCCATATTTCAGCAGCATGGAGTTTGTCCATTACCCTACTTTTGGGCGGAATTGATAAGGCTTGTGAAGTGCTTTGGGTGAAGGCTCAAGCAACACAAACGTCACCAAAACTCAGTTGTGCATGATAAGGCTTGTAATGTTCTTTTGGTGAAGGTTTAACTTTCAAAATTCACTTCTGCATTGGCCAGGAATTGAACCCAGGCCTCCCACATGGCAGGCGAGAATTCTACCACCAATGCTTAATTTAAAACACTAAAGACTTCGCAGAGTGTGCTGTTCAGGTAAGTATTGTGCTGCTTCAGCAATTTGGTTTCAGATTTGAAAAGGAGAATCCTAAGTCTCTTCCTTATTTCAGCAACAGACACATTATATTTGCAGATACTGTATAATATTATAATATCTCCTCTCTGCTCAACACGCATGTAATGCAGTCTACATACCGTAGAGCAGTGTTTTTCAACCACTGTGCCGTGGCACACTAGTGTGTCGTGATAGATCGTCAGGCGTGCCGTGAGAAATTGTCCAATTTCACTTAGTCTTAAAATTATTTTTTTATTAAAATTTATTAATTATTATCTGCAAATAATAAGCCATGGTTGAG
This sequence comes from Ictalurus punctatus, assembly GCF_001660625.3. Classification (NCBI taxonomy): domain Eukaryota; kingdom Metazoa; phylum Chordata; class Actinopteri; order Siluriformes; family Ictaluridae; genus Ictalurus; species Ictalurus punctatus. Next base: position 1,901,689 of record NC_030427.2, on the reverse strand, counting down.
TGTCTGTGCTGTAATGTAGTGACTGGCAGAGTAATGTAATATTCGTCCCTGTGGCAGCAGGTAATTGCCTCCTACCTTCTTAGAGACAAGAGAATTAGTGACGCATGCGACAGGTCGTGGTGGCACTGATGGAGAAGTTTTTAAAAAGGAAAAATGCAAACTCCGAACTGGGCCCTGGACAAGATTGTGACCCAGGTGAAGGGCCTAGTATGAGTGGTGGTAAAAAGAAAGCAAAGACGGTGAGCTCGAGGCAATACAGCAAAAGTTATCTTTCGTGAGGATTTACTTTCACCAGCGATGAGATGACCCCGACTCCATTATGCTTGGTGTGTGGCGAGAAGCAGTCCAATAGCGCATGGTGCCAAGCAAGCTTAAACGCTATCTCCAAGCGAAACACCCGTCGCTTCAAAACAAGCCGATGGACTATTTTGTTTGCCTGCGTGAAAACACCGAAACAGGCAACATTAATGAGAAAAACCACAAAGGTAAAAAAAGAAAGCCCTCAAAGCTAGTTGCTGAACTTGTAGCTAAATAAAAAAGGCCCACACTGTGGCAGAGACGTTAATACTAACTGCCCGCAAAGACACTGTCAACGAGATGCTCGGCCCTGACGCGGTTAAAGACATATCTAAACTCCCGCTCTCAGATAACACAATTGCCAGACGTATTGATGACATGTCTACAGACATCGAAAGCCATGTTTTGGAAAAAATACGCATCAGTAGGAAATTTGCGTTGCAACTTGATGAGTCTACGGATATTCTCAGCTCTTGGTCAATGTGCGTTTTGTGGATGGAGATGCCATTAGAGAAAACTTCCTATTTTGTAAGGCACTGCCAGAAAAAAACAACAGGAGAGGAAATTTTTTGGGTCAAATCGGAATATCTTGACCAGGGAGGACTTAAGTGGGAAAATTGCACAAGTGTTTGCACTGATGGAGCTGCAGCCATGGTCGGGCACACCTAAGGCTTCGTTAGCAGAGTGAAGGAAAGAAACCCAGATCTTATTGTTACACACTGTTTTCTGCACCGTGAGGCCTTCATTGCAAAGACTTTACCAGCAGAACTAGTTCCTGTGTTGGATGATGTTGTGCGCATAGGGAACTTTGTAAAGACACGACCTTTGAAAAGTCGTATATTTGCATCTTTGCGTGAGGAAATGTGAGCGAAGCATAAAGCCTTATTGCTCCATACGGAGGTCCGATGGTTGTAGCATGACAAGTTGCTGGCCCGTGTGTATGAGCTGCGGGAGGAACTTAAAGTGTTTCTGACAAACGAGAGATCTGATTACTCAAATCTGTTTGCAAGTGATGAGTGGTGTGCAAAGCTGGCATACCTGGCAGCTATATTTCATCATCTGAATGAACTGAACACACGGGTGCAAGGCCGAAATGAGATAAAATAAATGGATTCCATTTAAAGGTGCACCTCTGGCAACAACATGTGCAAAGTGCCAACCTTGAGATGTTCCCACTCACAGAGGAACGGCAAGATCACCCTGCTGCACTAGGTAATAGGTAAACATCTGAAAACTCTTGAGGAGAAGTTGTAATTTTATTTCTCTTCAGCCTCCACTGAATGCCTTGACTGCTGTTGGAAAGGACATAACTTTACAGGAGCAGGAGGAACTAACTGAACTGAAACAAGATCGTGGTTTAAAGCTAAGATTTGCTGAACTTCCTTTGGACAGTTTTTGGTTGACTGCTGCCAAGGAATTCCCCATTCTGGCCAACAAAGTTTTGACATTGCTCCCATTTTCCTCAACATATGTGTGTGAGCTGAGCTTTTCAAGCCTAACTGCTATAAAAACTAAAAACAGAGAGAGACTGAAAGCTGTTGAAGAGCTTTGTGTATGCCTTTCTTAAATTCCTGCCAGGATATCGGCTTTGTGTTCATATAAACATGCCCAGGTTTCACACTGAGTGAGTATAAATAAATTGAGAAACTATATTGTAATTATATATACTGTATTAGGCTACAGAGTGCCATTCTGTAACATTTTTGGTTGGTGGTGTGCTGCAAGATTTTTCCAATGTAAAAAATGTGCCATGGCTCAAAAAAGATTGAAAAACACTGTGTTACCCTACACAATTTAAGAAGCTACACTTACTTCTGCTTCCATTTGAACACTTTTCAGTTTTGGAGCAACAACAACAACAACAACAACAACAACAACAACAACAAAAAACTACAACAAAATAAATCTTATTTTCCATTCCAGGTTGCAGGTATTCGTGGGTGCAATGCAACACTGTTCCACACACAAATAACTCTTTTGAATGGTTAAATGACTAAAATCAGAAAGCGCTACCAGCATATCTGACAAAGATGACTCATGAACCAATTCTTTAATCACTAGCTGAAAACGACGTATTGAATTTACACAAACGTCAAATAACAAATACAAAATTCTACTTTCTCATGAATATGGTATAGTGCATTGCTTAATCAGCAGTTTTTCTTATAAGGACAAGATATTTAAATTGAATGAATTTAATGAAACCACACATCAAGCTGTCTTTTCTAACAGAACATTAAATTTAGCATTAGCTCCCAGTTCCAGAAAGTTCTAGCCAGACATTCAGGGGGAAAGAATCAGAACAAAATGCAAAATAAAAAAAAGTAGTGAAAGATGAAAATGAAGGAATAAACGAAGGGGTTGTGTCTTAGTTGTTGAGTAATTAAAAACTAAAAAAAAAGCTGTGAGATTCAGCGTTTGTCACAACGATGCCAAACGCTCTCCCGACTATTTCTTTGGGATTGTTCCCCAACTGAGAAATCAAGGTTCTTCAGTCATGCTTCCCCCACAATCAAGCTTTGGAGTTGACTCCATATTCACAATGACTATAGAGTCGACTCCAAAGCTTGATTCCTTTGAATCGACTCTATTCCCATTACCTGGTATCTACGAATTGACACCAGGTATTAGGAATCGCCCTGTTAATCATGATAATGATCCTATGTACTTAATATTGTGGGTTGTTCCCCTAACCTTTAATTCGAGATTTGTGCTGAATCGATTCTTGGAACAGACTCACTCAGTGTTGCAATCGATTTCAGAATATTAGCAAGGGTTTGAATCGTTATCATTTCCCCTGCTTCCATTTGTAGGAAGCTGCCTTAATCACGATGAACCCAGGCTACGCAGGCAGGACTGAGCTCTGGGACAACCTGGAGGCCGCTTCAATCCAAGTTACTCAAGGATGACGCAGAACTTAAAATAAAATAAACTGATAAATAGTAAAGAACACCAAAGTTTACATTTACTCCAAATATTTCTTTACTATCAAAGGTCATTATCACAGGATCCCTGGAATCAGACACTAGGAGGAAATTCCAGGACAAATTAGGAAATAGAATTAACTGACATTTGCAAATTCTTTGCAACTAAAAAGCTGTAATCATATACTATATAACTTTTTTTTTAAAAACATTTAAGGTATATAACATTAGCACCTTGTAATGTTATACTAGATGAAAAGTAAAGAATCCTGGAACATCTGAACATCCATAATCTGAAAATCTTGAACCTAGTGTCAATCGAGTCAATCCAATCTTTCTTGTGTGCGTTTAGTGGTATTCTGTCGGACCTCTTTCCTGGTGTGGGCGTCCCCGAGCACGACTACGGCGTGCTTCAGTCGAACATCAAGGCAGCTCTATGTGCCCGCTCCCTGCAGCCCTTCTCCAGCATGACCGCCAAGGTGATCCAGCTGTATGAGACCATGCTGGTGCACCAGGGCCTCTTGCTGGTGTGCCCTACAAGAGGCGGTTAGACCACGGCGTACCGTGCCCTCGCTGACGAACTGCGCACCCTCCACGAGACAGAGGGCTGCGAGGTGAATCCCTTCTACAAGCCCATCGAGACCGACGTGCTCAACCCGCAGTCAGTGAGCATGGACGAGCTGTATGGTGAAGGCGACCCTCTCACACTGGAGTGTAGTGCCATCAAACGTCCCTCGGCAGTGACACCGCCGACACGCACAAGTGGGTGGTGAGTGACGTGCCTGTGGACGTGCCTGTGGATTGAGAAAATTACCGCCGTGTTGGACAACAACAAGACACTCTGTCTGGCTAACGGTGAAAGGATCAAGCTCACACCTTCTACACACATGTTATTCGAGGTGTTACCCATCAGACACAGGTAGCACCGGTCCTAAAAACCATCACAAACAAGCACAAGCATGTCATTTCCAAGAAGATTTTTTTTACATTAAACATGTTCCTGATGGAAAGGTCACACACGAACGTATCTTTAAGACTTCACTCTTTCACACGCCTATAACGAGCGATAAACGCATTCGAAGCATGTTATAAAGCCTCCGTAATGCATTACGCATAGTATTTAAATAAATATTATTATAATAACATGCACTACACTACATTATGCATTATGAATTCTTAACGTATTGTTAACACGTCTTTACTGTGAGCGGGATGATGACCAGACGCAGGCAGGCTCCCGGGTACTCATATCCGTAGATGTACTGATACAGAGCCATTCTGGCCACGCACTTATCCAGATCCACGTCCCAGTATTAGCACAGCTGCTTCTGCCACTCAAAGTTACTGCTCGAGTCCACCTACGTTAACACATACACAAAGACGTGATGTATATACGATCTCATTGTATACGAATTGGGCATTCTCGCTGACGATATAGCGTGGATAGTTTATAATGAGTGCGTTCATACTGTATAAACCTGGGAACTGATTTCCATATGCACTGCTGTCAGAGCTGGAGTTATTTTTAAAAGATTTATTAACAGCTTCTGACCAATCAGATCTGACCACACCCATGATTCCCTTTGCTCTGAAGAGAAGGTGTGTAGCCATCTGTACCCTTTCATTGATGAGCTCGGTGACGATGTCTCTGGCTGGCCATCTACAGTAATGAGAGCTGTGATGATGCTCTGATGTATTTTGGGTAAGTTACCCAAGAGTGGCCAACACATTCAGCCTCTGTATAAACACACACACACGCACAGAGTAATACCCGTACATTACCACATATTACACCATTCACCATTATGTCATGTAATCAGAGAAGGAAATCTGAACTACAGTTCCCAGCAGCCACTGCATCACAGTCACATGACCACCTGTACCTGGATCACATTCCTGGTAAGCACTTGTGTATTTAGCCACAGTTTTCACTGCACTCTTTGTCTCACGTTTGTCTTTCTTTACCTTTGTCCCTGGTGCTGTGTTTTTCTCTTTGGTTTATGTTTAGTCTTTGCCACAGTGATTTGCCCCAATGTCAGTGTCTTTTGTATTTTGTTTAGTTCTTTGTTAAACTTGAAAAATCTGCACTTGCATCCATCTCAACCTCCATATCGTGACACAAAAATATAAATATAATATATTATATATAAAATGTGTGTGGGGGTATATATTAATAGAGAGAAAGGCATTTCTTCTCAGGGGAGAGGGGAGTAATCAATAGGAAGAAGGATCTGAGAGGGAACATGGACAAAATTAATGGAACTTTTTCCTGGTTCGGCCCTAAATTTGGGCCAGATTAAATTTCATCTGTACAAGTTGGACAATAGGGATGGGGAACATAGATCCAGTACCCTTAAACCCAATTAGAACTTCTATTCCAACCATTAAAACCATTTTTTATCTTGAAATCTAGGGGCTTACCCAAACAATAAACTCTAATCCCCTAATTTTTAACCAATAACTCCTTTTTCCAATGTTGAAACTTAGGGGCCAACCCTAACCCTGAACTTAACCATCAGAAACAAATATGTTCTCTAAACTGATCCTCCAACCCCCAATAGTTAACCTCACCTAAAACGTCTTACATTTAGACAGATTTTCTTTTAAAGTCTTTAATTTATTTATTCATTTTCATATGGTTCATTTACATGTGATTCATTTACGTATGATTCATTTTCATGAGATTCAAATTCAAGTGATATATTTTCATGTGATTCATTTTCATGAGATTCATGAAAATTCATTTTTTTTTAAAGTGGCAGAATTCATTTTTAACACAATATATAGATTAAAAATATATATATAATTTCTTTTCCATTTTTTTTATACAACTGATATTTTCTCATAGAATGTTAAATACATATAGAGAAATATATACAGAATGAAGGACAAGGTTTTGTGCCTGTGCCACCTCCCACACCAATGAGTGTTGGGTTGAGTCATCCCCTAACCTAACCCTGCCTGAGCCTTTTTATTAAAGGTGTTTAATTTAGTTTGATGTGGTTTAGTTTGTTAGAATGTGAATTTATCCGTTATATGTAGGCTAGCTAACTGCGTAGTTAACTAACGTTAGTCAGCTGACAAGAAAAATATCGGACTTTTTCCTCATTCCCTGCCTGTCCAAACCCTGCCTCCTCTACATCAGATGCCGACGATGTTGAGACCAACTCGACCAGTGAAAGTTCTCAAGTGACATTTGAGTCATCCCAGCCCGTTTCAATCGGTGTGCAATCTTTTACAGATGATGACAGCCAAGCGCAGCGAGTTGAGTCTTCTCCCGTCCCTGCGGCCCTCATCCCGACAAGGCAGTTTAAATCAGCTTGGCTACAAGACTTCGCCTGGTTACGTTATGACAAAGGGAAAATGTACTGCACCTTTTGTGCTAAAGCAGGACAAGATATTGCTGGTAAAACAGAGTTCATTACCAGTTCGAGTCATTTTAAAAAAGAAACCGTAAAGAAGCATGGAGACAGTAAAAAAACATGAGACCGCCAGGGATTGTGTCATTGCTAGGTCTGCCCCTCATGCCACCCCAATCGTGAAAGCAGTGCAACGTGCTAGTGATAAAGTCACTGAAAAAGAGATGAGGGAATTGAAAATAAAATTCAATGCAGCCTACATGACTCAGCCTGAATAAGTAGGAATTGAATAAAAAAGTGAAAAAAAGAAACAAATGACTGCACATTTAAGTATTTACGGTCATATGATTCAAGATGGGGGCAGCACTGCCACTGTTGGGCCCTTGAGCAAAGCCCTTAACCCTCTCTACTCCAGGGGCGCTGTATCATGGCTGACCCTGTGCTCTGACCCCAACTTCCTAACAACCTGGGATATGCAAAGAAAAGAATTTCACTGTGCTGTAATGTATATGTGATCAATAAAGACTCATTATTATTATTATTATTATTATTATTATTATTATTATTATATGACGTACTGAACATTGCACATATTGCACACTGTGTCTACTACTTTTATCTACTATCCACAGTCCAAAGGCTGTGGAGCTAGAAGGCTACGTGTGGGAATGACAAAAGATTTTTAAAAATAAAATAAAAAATGTATCAATATATGAAATTAGATTAAACAATGTAGTTTACATGAATAAGCAGAAATGTAATCATGCTTATCTTTCCTATAGCACAAATGAAAAGCCCTCTCTAGATGAGCAGATTTGTCAAATGAAACCTTTTCCTTCTTTTCCACTGCTACGGTAAACTAAAGAGTAGATATTCAAATGACACTGCTAAATATGACTAGCATTAGCTACGTGTAGCAGTGCAAAATAGTCCATCAAATGTATTAGCAGGTGTAGCCTATACACGAGTCCACTATTGGTCATATCACTATTGAGAACACGCCCCCAAATTCATTGCTTTAGTAGAATTTAATTGTAAGTGAAATGATACTCACATTGTAATGTCCTTAGTATTTGTTCAGTCTACAGGTCCTCTAACACTCTGTTAAATGAATAAATGTAAATGTACTACAACGTAAATTTTGTTTTAAATCAATTAATATTGTGTGTAATTTCTGCATTAAGTTGATGTAATTATCAACATTATTATGTCAACACAACTCATCAAAATAATGTGTACAACTTTAAATATTTAATTAATTCAATAAATTAGAATTTTTATCTCGCAACCACACATTAAATTTAGATTGTGGGGGTTTGTTTTGTATAGCTCCGCTGTTAGAAAATACATGATGGTTGAATGTGACATTCAAAGTCAAATGACTTTGAATAAAAATTTACTGAAATAAATACTCTAAAACATTGATATACCCGAAGAAATATAAAAAAAAAAAAAAAAAAAAGTTTTTACATACATTCTAAATAGGTCCCTTTAGGAGGTAAACGTTTTAAAGACGGTGTTTTATAAGAAACGCGCGTATTACATGCCTTCTAAACCTAACCCTTTAGGATGTAAAATAAAAATTTCTACAGTCCTTCAAGGCTGTATGATGTCATTGTTCTATTTTACTGAAAGAAAGGTCAAAACCTTCGGAGTTATTCATTGTGGAGACTGAAGTGACAATATGTCTGAAGAAAATGAAAATATGTATTACATATCCTACCTTCTAACCAGGTTAATTTAAGGGTGAAAAACCTTTTTTAAAGACGGTGTTTTAAAAGAGTCGTGCATTTTGTTTAAACTATAAACGAGATTTCAGAAAATGGTTCGCCAACGAGGATACTTACACAGAACTGTCGCTAAATACATAAGCTTTCGTCTATGCTTTGACATCCCATGTCCCAGCAGTACATTTATGACCTCTGATGACCATGTGGGTGTGCGGGGGTGGGAGAGGGAGAGGGAGAGAGAGAGAGAGAGAGAGACAGACAGACACAGGTGTTCTTTTGGGGGTTCTGCTGACCAGAATTCTTACAAATGTGTTTGTTAACGAATTAAAGGGAGTCGTGTGTCTCAGTGTTAAAATAATGGTTAAGACGTTGTGGTTAAAACACAGAAGAAACTCTGCAACTATCTGCTACAATGTCTGCTCCGAGAAATCCTAATACCCTTAGAAGATTGCTGTGTATTCACCAACAAGAGGACCTGTTGAAATGAGAGAGGACCTGACTTTTGCTCCAAAAAAAAACAAAAAAAAAACAAGAGGTTAGATTGACAATTTATTAATGAAGGTAATGTAAAGACGTTGTTGTTTAACCCTGAGCAGGGCGTCAACAGCTCCAAAGATCGTGTCTTAAGTCCGAGGGTTTAGTTAGGAGGTAGAAAAACATTTAAAGATGGTGTTTTAAAAGAAACAAGTGTTTCATCCTTAATGGTAAAAAAGAAAAATGGTTGTACTCCAATATGAAATAAAACGGTGGAGACACACTGAGTACATTTCTGTTCCACAGTCTATAAGGATCCCCAAACTTCATGTAGTGTGAAAAATATATACACCCTCTGTGACCCTGTTACTTAAGGTTTAAACATTATTATTTTGTGATGGCAGCAAGACAAAACGGTTGTGCATTTGGTATGTGGTGATTTTAGAATTAGGCCCCAAATGTCAATTATGATTTGTGTATGGCTTCGTCAGGCAAAGATCACGATGGTATGGAAAGAGTATACAAGAGTAATTGGGGTGATCTAATGCTTAGGACTTGTACAGTACTTCAGCTCGGGAACGTCCCACCATGGCGTTCAGAGAGGCGTTATCTAAGGTACACGTATATATATAATATAGATCAGATCTATATTAGAAGGCGGTGTGGTATAAAGTGAATCAGCAATAAAGTTCTCAGCTTGAGTTGTTTTGTTTGCGTGTAAAGTATACAGACAGAGGATATTTCACTGAGGTTATGTTAATGAAAAGGCTGTGCCTATTGTACAGGATTGTTGTGATTGTCGTGCAGCTCTTGTAAGATGTGGTAAGGAAATTTGTGAAATACAAACACAAAGAAGTGGTGGTTGCTTCGGATTAAGAAGAAAAAAACCTGCCAAATTGATACGAGTGTAATATAAACAAATGTTTGTGATGCCTGTGAAAGTCTTTCAAAAGTGAATCTGTAGGTAGTTTCCCTTCTGAAGACTGGAGTGAGTAAACAGTCCTCAGGCACTGCAGAGTTTTTGTGGAGTGTGTGTACATTTTTGGACCAAGTGTGCCCTCTAGTAGCTGACGGGTTTCTCCCTTTCTCAGATTGTTTGCAGTTCCTCCGGTGTAAACTATAACACGTTAAAGACTTAACGATCCTTGCTATTCAGTAGACGTGTGCCAATAATCAATTCCTCAACGTATCACACTGTTTAACACGCACAACAACAAAAAAAAAATCAATGAGTGTTCTTTTTGTACTCGGGAGCGGCAGGCGAGTCGTGGGTGGCAGGTGCGTTGTGCGTTAGCAGAGGGCTTGAGTGTGTAGATGGATCCAAAATGGTGGCTGAGTTTTCTGTATTATTAGGGAGCTCATCATGGACAGGTTCTCTGGATTGGACAGGAGCACATTTCAGCAGGTGAGGACGCTACGCTGAAGGTGATCCGTGTACAGGAGCAGTAAGGAGGGATAGATGTTGCAGAGGGATAGATTCCGCCAGTTTCTTATCGATGGAGGAATTCGAGGACGCTGCACGAGTCGCTCTGTAGAAGTGCTCGTCTCTTTGACCTGATTTTCCTGCATTGTAGGGAGCCGTGGTGGATGCGATGGTGGATTTGGAAGTACAAGATTTAGATTTTCCTGGTTCAGAAGCTGTATGTCCAATATCTGACCAGGTTTAGACTCGCCAGGTAGCGCGTAGGGGTTCGGAATGAGGGCTTGGTTTTTCTTCAGGCTCCCTCTCTTCTTCCTGAGGTTCGACTCGGACTTCTCCTCAGGGACCGATGGGTACTGGACCATAATGGTGGGTTTCTGGCGGAGGTCTTGGTGTGTATGAGGCTCGGTGGCCATGATGGTGCGAGCACTGTGCATTCTCTGAGGGAGTTTGGGGCCGGGCTCGCCGCACTTCTTCTTCCAGCGCTTCAGCTGCATGCGTTGCTCATGTTCCACGTCCTGTGCCGATACCTGCAACTCCAGAACCTACAGCAAAAATCAGTCACAAAAATGAACTGGAATAGAATGTCATTCTACTGTACTTAATGTGTTAGAATGGGCTTCATTACAACGTCATGTAAAAGACGATGATAAATATTTATGAACGCTAATTTTGTAGAAATACGAAGGTGATGATGGATAAAACATGCTTGATCACCATGGCATGGACTCGCATAGTTACAGTAATAACAGGAAATGTTACAGTAGTGAGAGACCCATCCTCCTCCTCCTCTCTGTTGTATTACCTGGAGCACTAAGAAGCCCTCCTGCATGTATCTAGGCTCAATCGCTTTGAGGACCTCCATGGTCTCATACTGACCCGGACAGGCCTTGAGCTTATCCCGAGTACCCAGCATGGACGTCAACACCACCAAACCCACACAGAATATCATTTTCACTCCTACACAAAGAAAGAATGAGAGAGAGAATCAACACAGAAAGAAAAGAAGGACAAGTGTGTGTTTGTGTCTGACCGTCACACAGGAACATGTCCCACACTCTGAGGACCGAGGCCCAGGGGAGAGTTCTGGAGAAGGCGCACATGAACCACTCCATCATGTAGAGCACCGGCTCGATCTTGTGCTTGTCCAGGTGCCGATACGCCACAGAACACACTCGCTTCACAGCGCATAAAGGATCTCTCCGTCCAGCTGAACCGCCTCCTGCACACATAACGGTTCACAATAAGCGATATAACTTGCTGTTAATAACACGAAACAACTGTTCTCCTACACAGAGAAGCCCTGTTTCTAATAATACACTGCAGTGCAGAAATCTGGGAGGAAGAAATAAAACACGTAAAATTACAAAACGAAACTACAGCTCACACTAAAATACATAAACACACACTCACAATAATATAGAACATTAAACCTTAAAGAAAAAACTAAGCAAAACTGCCTCATGAACACAGCAACACATACACACAAACACAAGATGGCGGTGTTGGAAAAGGTCCATCTGCTCCATCTATAGTAACTCTTATTTCATCGGTCCATGAAACCTATAAGGAACGGTCTTCAGGTATTTCTTGGCCCAGTCATGATGCTTCAGCTTGTAAGTCTTATGCAGTGGCGGTTGTATTTCAGCCTTCCTTACTGTAGCCATGTCTCTGAGCACTTGCCACCTTGTATTTCTGGACACTCGTGGAAGGTTGCAGTTCTGAAACATGGTGGCAGTGCTGGCTAATGGGTTCTCTCACGTTTTATTCTTCTTAGTCTTTTGCAGTCAACTAGCGCCTTTTCTTCTCCGTGGTTTTTTGCCCCCTGTCGAGTATTCATCACAAAGCATTTTTCTTGGGAGGTCACACCTCAATAATTTTGGGATCGTCAGTGTGCTGCAGCCCCCTGATAGGCATTTTACAATTTCTGACCTTTTTTTTTTTGACCCATTTTCCTGAATTGGAGAAACTAATAATTATGCAAACCTTATATAGGATGTTAATCACTTTAAGGTGTAGTGTTTATATGTGGTGTTCTCCCAACAGGTTATTTTGTAGACCTTGATTTTGTTTGATAACGAGCTTTGCTTTCATTGGTTGGCTTAAAGGAGGGCGGGGTCACGAGTACTCTACTTTTTTCCCCTTCTTCGCACTCTTTTTGATTATACTGTTCTATCTGCTTTTCATGCACAAGTATGTCCCTGTACTATTAAGGGGAAAAAGTGCATGTGCAAGGAGATGTACTACAAATATAATCTAGAATATAAACTTACACACATTTTTAACCAGACAACACCACAGGCTGTCAAAATGGCTGACGTGGCCAGTTTTCTCCATGTTGGGCAGAAAGATAGACTGTTATCGTAACCATAGTGCAAAGTGTGAATGAGCGAGCAAAAAAACACTGATAAGACCGATTTGAAAACTTTCCAGGCTGATATTCTAATGAGCACGCTTGACCTTTGTTGATGTGAAACACTCAGCCTGCTATGGTAATATTTGCTGATATCTTTTCATGTGACAATACTGAAGAAATGACACTGTGATACAATGTAAAGTAGTGAGTGTACAGCTTGTGGAACAGTGTAAATTTGCTGTCCCTCCAAAAATAACTCAACACACAGCCATTAATGTCTAAACCGCTGGCAACAAAAGTGAGTACACCCCTAAGTGAAAATGTCATTTTACAGTTCAACAAACTCTCCTCCAGCCCCCCAGTGCTGAGCCGCCCACAGAAGACAACGTGGTGTAACCTGTGATACATCTCCCAGCCTGAAGAGGGAGCACTGCTCAACGCATACATGCTCCCAGTGGGGGGAGGGGAGGGACATCTGCTTTGTGACTAAGTCAAACTTTCTGTGAATATTTAACTGTTTGTCCTCATTCTCACTAATACGACTGTTTACAATATTATTCATATGAAGTTGGAAACTGTGCAGAGGTTTAATGTGTTTCTAATTGAAAGTACAAACTCTGAGACAAACTATTCATGCATTAGTGTTGCTCCAGCTTTTTAGTGTCCATCACACTTTTGTGTGAAAGCATCGCTGTGTGCACCGTTAATCCAGAGTCTGTGATTAGATTATCCACATCATGTTCAAATAAATATTTCTGTAGGAAACGCTTTAGAGCAGGGAAGCCTTACTGTGGTCCTGTAAGATTACAGTCCAGTACAGTTTGGGAATTTTCCTGAATCACACCCGATTTAAGTCCTCGGGTCATTAGGTAGGAGTGTTAGATGAGAAATCATCACACTGTGCATGATTACAGGAATTCAGGACCAGAGCCAGGCTCCCCTGATTTATAAATTAATTGTTGATGACCTTAAAGTAATTCCCAGTGAAGATTTATCATCTTTTTACAAGCATCCTTTTCATATTTAAGAAAAATAGAAATCACAGTGATTTGTACATTTGTGCTCTGCATTTCTTTCAGAGACGTGGGACTGAATTGTCATGTATATAGGCAGTTTTTTGTGCTCTGAAATTGACCGGACTTTTGAGAAGATAGCTGCTCATGGTTTAATTCACTTTTAAAAAGGGACTGACAATATGAAGTGAGCGTACGTGTATCAAAAGGTGGTTGTGTTGAAGAAACCTTGTTGACCAATCTTTGCTCTGTCTGTGTGTGTGTTTACTGGTACAACAGTGGTAGCAGATTTTCAGAGCCGAGCTTACAGTAAAGAAGACGCTGAAGTGTACTTGTTTGGAAGATGTGGAAACTCGAGTCTTACATGTTAGCACAAACATGTCTTTTTCCTTTATTAGGGAATTTGTACTTTTGGACATTTTTGAAAGATATCATGCTTGTGAAATGTGCTTTGCGTGTTATTCATGTTCAACTGGTTGTACTGGGCTTAGATTTGTGTCTTTTTGAATCATTTACGCTCTATGGCACCTTTTTACGGTCTTGCTGTATGGGCTGTGTTCCAATTGATCTGTGTTTGATCATTTCCTCCCTTCGCTCAAACATTGTGTTTGAGAAGGCCTTCTTAGTTGAACGGTTGTTTTCCTCAGCTTTGGATTTAGCTGTAGGGCCCAGAGGTTTTTGGAGTTTGAAGAGGAGGCGATAAAAGATTTGGAACACAGCCCTGTTTTCCTTTCCGGTTCCCCGGCTTTTTTCCGTCACCCGTCACCTCCTAGCCGAGCTCAATTCTGCTGCAGTTTTTTAGCCACAAGCTGCTGGTGCTTGACTTCTGAGGCCTTATCCTGTTAAGCGGCCGCACTATGGCAAAAAGGAGAGTTCAGTATGCTGACTGTATGAGCTTCAGTTGAATGTGTATGTGGTCGAACTCTTGGTAGGACAGTCCAGTATATTACAGACGAACACAGACGAAAACATCCACAAGGCTTCTACTAAATATTGTTGAATGTCCGCTCGTATGCGACTCTCCAACAATGTCATGTCCTATCGAGAGTTTCAGTCGATGTTTATAATCTAACCCAATGGGATTTTTTTACTCTGGTGTAATTTTCTTGACCACTTTAACGCAGCATCTCTGGTGTTACTTTCATCAAAAATGTAGAACACCAGAGACGAGGCAATGACGACGTGATCTCGTTCCTTCGTGTGTTTTTGCCTCAGATTCTGGCGACTGTTCAGACTCGGTTTGCAGCGAAATTTCAAATCCAAAAATGCCTTGAACAACGTACATTTTCAGCAATCCGTTTAAATCGACTGGTCCATTTCCGCTGCACGGTGGATTTGAAGGATGCACTGTGATCAGTGTGGCGACGTCTAGGAATCGAGTTACTGAAAAGGCCACGAGTTGGAGGGTACATTTAGTTTCTAAGGACATCTGGGCTCTTGGTGTCTTTTGGATAGGAACTGCAAAACTTTTTCTATAAGGGTGAAAACAGATGCATGCTTAGATTCTTTATCTGTAGACAGTTTATCTTGCTTACTACATTGACATATGAAGTTTGGACGGGTTCTGTAGAAAGAGATTAACATTAAGGGGGGGAAAAAAACAATGTAAAAATAAAATACTGAAAGTGAATTTGTCCTGGATTGTTTTATTTATTATTTTCCATTGGGATGTCAAAAGCTTCTTCAACTTGGCCACAAATCTAACAAAGTCAGGTACATTGTCAAGTATTGCCCCAAAATACCTCTATGGTAGATAGATGTGCTCACTGATCACTTGTACATGTGCTCATTCATACAATTATCCAATCAGCCAATCATATGGCAACACCACAATGTACAACATCAAGCAGGATCAGATGAAGAGCTTCAGTCAATATTCACATCAAACACCAGAATGTAATCCAGTGATTTTATCCGTGGCATGGTTGTAGATTCTAAATGGTCTGGTTTGAGTATTCCAGAAACTGCGGCTCTCCTAGGATTTCCACACACACACACACTTGTGTGAAAAACATCCGGTAAGTGGCAGTTCTCGGGGTGGAAACACGTTGTTGGCGAAAGGAGAATGGCCAGACTGGGTCAAGTTAATAGGACGGCCATGGTAACATCAAATAAGCTCTCTTTACATACATGGTGAGCAGAAAAGCATCTCAGGATGCACAGCATGCCAAACCTTGAGAATAGTAGAAAACCTCATTGATCCAAGATCCATTTTTAAGTATTAAGGATTTATAAAATGTGACACTAGGTTACTTCTCTATAGTTAAAAAAATTGCAAACAGGAATGTGTGTGTGTGTGTGTGTGTGTGTGTGTGTGTATGTGTGTGTGTGTGCCCGCTTCATACTCATCCACTCCCTACTTGTGCCTGAGTGTATTCATTGAGTAAAGACAGTGTGTGCTCTTAAATGTATGTATGTGTGTGTGTGCGCGTGTGTATTTATACAGCAGTGTGAAGTGGTGTACCACTATGTGAGGAGGGAGAAGTATGCTCTGAGGATGAGGAGATGGAGCAGGATGACGTGGCCTCTCTCTGGAGCTCCTCCACGTTCTTCACGCAAAAACAATAACTCTCTCAGATTCTGATGGAGCGGCATCTACATAATCAACAAAGCACACAAACATCAGTTTCGTTCTGGGACACAGATTTTCTAAATCATTCCATTCGCTTTCTATTTATTCATGTATCATTATTAAAAGATCAGTCATCAAGCCGGTGTAACCTTAATCTTTATCGCTAGCTGCTCCTGAAGTGTTTTGGAAATCGTTTCAGCCACATCATGTTCACTCACCGTCCACTTTATTAGGAACACCTGTACGTTCATGTAGTTTTCTAACCAGCCAATCATGAAATATACAGGAATATAGAGGAATCACAAGAAAACTCCATTTCAACACACTTAAAAAAAAATAATCTCACAATGTTGGATTTGAGTTTGTAATGCAGTGAGCACAACCAAGGAGTGCATTTTAAAAAGAAAACTACAATGTTGTTGAAGACTGAAACCTGTACCTACAAACTAGAACTGAAAATGGAACCACTGAAGAGTCAACAGTGTCAGAGATCCTCGTGTGTCCAGTTCCACTGTGTACGGCACTTTTTATGCTTACCGACCCATTACTCCAGCTTTTGTGTTTGTTTTAGCTTTGTGCTGATAGAAATGGTTTTGTTTTTTTAAAGCAAACTTGGTGTTAAAACCCAGAAACATCTAGTAATAAAAAGGGACATTCATTTCATGTGTCTGAAGTGACACTGTTCAGTTATACAAGTAACTGGGTATTTTGGTATATATTGGAAGCACTATTTTTGAGCATTTCCCCAGAATTTCATAGAGTGTGGTTTGCAGTATAAGCACCTGTGGTCTCATGCGTGGGTTCCAGCGCACATAATAACCCACCCAGAGCTCCAGATGTGTGAGACTGGCCAGTGGATACAGCACCTGGTTTTTACAGTCCACATAGAACGGGTTAGTGAAGTCCTCCGGCTGACTGTTAACGTAGGACCATAGTGACCGTTTTACCCTGTACTTCCTAAAAACAAAAGAGAGAGAGAGACAGAGAGAGAAGTCATAAGACACTTAGACAAATTCATTTCCATTCAGAAAAATCAGACAGGCTGGAAAGCCTCCGCCCATTAGTGGAGAAATGTGGAGCGTACCTTTTCCATTCTCTCCTGCTCACTGCTGTAGAGGAATGTACCAAACAGGCAGCTGTAGGGGCGATCCAGGATGGGGATGAGAAAAAGCTCTTTGAACTCAGAAGCAGAAGGAAACTGAAAGAAAGAACACAAACACTGGGTTTAACAGTGTATAGTAAGATGCTTAAATGTGGATCTGCACAATAACGCCTGAACAGATAATCAGTCTTTGTTCAGTACGGAAATTATATTTAATTCTTACAATTAGAGTCCTCGTCAAAAGTATTGGAACATCAAGGCCAATTCACTTGCTTTTGCTGTATACTGAAGACATTTGGGTTTGAGATAAAAGACGAATATGAGACGATAGATCAGAATTTCAGCTTTCATTTCCTCATATTTACATCTAGACGTGTTACACAGCTTAAAATATGGCAGCTTTTTTGAAGCCATCCTATTCATTAACTGTTCAAAAATACTGGAACGAGTGACTGATGTTTTTTTCTTGCTGGCCAGGTATACCTTGTTAAATGGACTTTAAAGAATGAATAGCTCTGAATGTCTTCTCTTGGTTTGAGCCCTGGGTTTCACCTGTGGAGACAGCATTTGTTGTTAAAAAGAATAAACCGACAATAAGACCAGAGAGCTGTCTATGGGAGAAAAGCAAGCCATTTTGAAGCTGCGAAAAGAGGAAAAACCGGTCTGAACCATTGCACAAACATGGGGCATAGCCAAAGAACAATTTGGAATGTCCTGGAAAAGAGAGCTAGTTCTCATTATGATCTCTTACTTTATAACATTAAAATAAAACAATAGTTCCCTCACAAGCCTCTCTTTCCCCCTAACTCTTGAAATTAATAAGACTTGCAATGTTACTGAGAAACTGGAAAGTGCAATGTCCTCTCTGCCGTGACACTGGAGACTACTTCCATAAAACTTCCATAAATAGATAACTTATAAATCTTAACTAGATCACAATGATCATACGTCTTTTTCTTTAAGTGACATGTTTATAATATGTTTACGATTAAGCTTAGAATATGTATTGCGTACGCCATACTAGACCCTGTGAATGAGCTGTTACTATAGGAACGAGAACATCACTATAAAGCTGTAATTTCCCTTGCAGCTGGAATCAGAATCTTGCTGTTACAGAAATGTCTCCAACGCCTTCTGACCAATCAGATTGGAGAATTCAACAGTGTTGTGGTGTAAAGCATCAGTAGCTGACCTGTTTCATCATCTGCCACACACAGTCGATGAACTGCACAAAGAGAGGGGATCGTTCCGAGTTGGCGTGATTCTCATCTCCAAGGCCGACACGCTGAGAAACACACAGAGAGAGAAAGATGGGGTTAAATATACATGCGTTCACACGCCCACACACAACCACACCCTCACTGCTCATACGCACCGAGACCAGCTTGTGTCCGAAGCTGATCCACTCCTTCTCGATCAGTACCTGGAACTTGTGTCCGAAGCTGAATCTAACTGATATCTGATATTAAATTATTGTGAATTATCTATATTTTACACTTTATTACCCCATATCTATCTAATTAATATATATATATATATATATATATATATGGTAAATCGTGCACATCGGAGCAACTTCATCCCGACCTTTGTCTGCCTTCAGGGGTGCTAAGGAGCTCCTCGACCATGCCCATGCCCAATGTAAGTTACATTTTCACTGGTGCTGGCGCGTCTACCGAGTTTTGTGAGTTTTCAGCCATGTTTAGGCCCTTAAAAACGACAAGAATGCATAAAATAAACAATAAACACCAGAAAATCAATAGGGCCCTGCACCTCCGGTGCATGCGCCCTCCGGTGGTCACCGGAAGCGCTGCACCTTCGGTGCTCTGCCCCAATAATAAACAGCAGATCCAATAGGGCTTTGCAGCAGCGGTGCTCGGGCCCTAAAAAGCAGAATAAAGCACCAACAGAAGACACAGAAGCACAAAGGCAAGTAAGGATAATTACAGAAACGGTTACATTACAGAGATCCCCAGTCACCAATTGTTGTAGGAAGGTGAAAGTGGCTGCGTTAAAATATTTTTACCTCAAAGTGATTGGTAGCGCGCACACACACACACACACACACACACGGTGGAAAGGGTGTAGCAAAAATCATGCAACTATTGTGGGAATAAAAGGGGAAAAAACCCTGATACTTTGTAACTGATGCATCATCTTTTATAATTGTGATTAATGGTCCATTAGAGAAGAAAAAATCCATTCCATTCTTTGATTACTTATTTGGCATACAGTGAATATTCACACTTTAAGGCCATGTGGAACAATTTCCAAAATGCATTTAAATGGGGTAAATTGTGTACATTGAACCGAGAGTACTAGACATGTTTGCTAAAAGCAACACAAAGGCTTTATTCACACTGCAGGAATTTTATATTGTGTGTTTAGATTTTTTCTTTTAGACAGACTGTTCAACTGCAAATTTGTTCTGGTGAATGACAGGCATTCAAAATCTTTCTGCAGAACTCTGTTGAAGATTCTGTACATCAGAGATTCATCTGAACTTCAACAAAACATTTCACATGTATAGAGTTCTGTCTACGGTCATCAAGTAATCACATTTATAAGTGTATTTATTACCTCTCCCCTCTGTTGGCTCAAATTTAGCCTATTACCCAAAAACACTTAAAATTCAACATAGAAGCCAACACTCACATCTACCTCTGAGCCCAGTTGGAGATAGAAAAAAATACACCAGCCGTGAGTGAGAAGAAGCAAGGGTCCAGCTTTATTGTTCCGTTCCACCACACGAGATCCACACCGATGAGAATTCTCAGAAGTGATGAGCTTAAGCTCCTGCATATCCTCCATACTGTCCTGCATATCCTACTATTCTGTTTTTTTATAGAGAGTTTCTCTATTACTATAAGATTATTAAAGTTATTCATGTGTGTGTATGAGAGCGAGAGTGTGTGTGTGTATGTTGTGTCTACTTGCCCGCCCTTGACTGTACGAGCGTGTGTGTGTGTGTGTGTGTGTATTAGCACTCCTCAGCTCAGCTCGTATACCTCTTTTTGACTTTTTTGACTACTACTGCTCTTAAAAGATCTTTAAAGTGTAATTCCAATTTGTCAATGTCCGCCTAATCCCGCTTCTATGTGTCTAGGTGCCCATCTTTTCTTCTTCTCCCCTTTGCTGGATGCTAGGTCTCCCTTATGTTTATTTTATGACATTTTTTATCCACAACACCTCCCTGATGGATATTTACACCCCCCGTTGCCTCAGCAGAGGAAAAACCATCATTGAGGACAGCTCTCACCCTGGCTCTGATCTGTTGCCCTCAGGGAGACGTTACAGGTGCATCAGAACAAGGACTAATAGATTCAAGAATAGTTTTTTCCCCAAAAGCTATAATCATTCTAAACACACATGTACTGATTTCACAGTATAGGTATATAGTGTCTCAGAACTGTGCATTTTATAGTACCCCCCACTTAACCATAGTTAAGAGCCAAATCTCCACCATTCTGAAGGCATAAAGTACGTATTCATGTGTAAACAAACATTTGTTTTATCTATGGAAAATAAATGAACATTAGAACAGATTTACTTGTCTCTGACTGAACAAAGCAGGCCATATTAAACTGGGTTAAATATACAAATCCACACAGTTCACTAGTCCAATAGAATCTGTACAACACGTTAGCAATACTTCTGCTCTGTTTAGACCCAGAAAATATAAAATACTTACTTTAGTATGAAATTTCTGTCAAGTGTCTACCATGGGGTCGGGATTTACGGTCTGTGAACACGTGCTGATTACACGTGCAGGAAAAGCAACCCACACGTGCAACCCTGACCGAGTGAGAACGACTCAAACGATTCAAGAAGAGGATTCTGAATCGGTTCATTTAAAGAATCATTACCAAAGCCGCTTATCCTACTTCGATGGTTTGATAACAACAGCCCGTCTTACAGAGTGCTGCAGGAATGAGTCGTGAAACCCAGAAACGAGTCAGCGTACTAGCACTTCCGTCAATGGGGTTTTGGGTTAAATGCCGGAAATAAGGTCTGTGGTGAACACAAGCTCAAGATGTTTTCACGTTTATCTCGACACACAGCCTAGTGAGAGACTTTTTATTATTTTAAGGTACATTTCCTGAAGAAAATGTGAGTGGTGCTTGCCGTGGCAAAATTCAGATCGGGTGCCAATACTTTTGAGAACTGCCCGTGAAGGGCGCCAATAGTTTTGAGAGCTGGACGCATAGGGCGCCGATATATTTGACAGCCGGACGCATAGGGCGCCAACAGATTTGAGAGCTGGCCGCGTAGGGCGCCAAAAGATTTGAGAGCCGGCCGCATAGGGCGCCAATACTTTTGAGAGGCGGAGATCTAAAAATAGTAGTGATACACAAGCTTGGTTGCAGTCGTGTTGATTAAGGAAAGCTACAAGGTTACAGATGTGAGGTTCTGATCTTTACGGTACAGTGAGGATGAGCAGAACATCTACACAGCATGGAACTGTGAATAGACTCAGTGTCTGTGGACTCGTGTACACACAGTTTGGTGAGATTATGCTACAGGAACAGTCAAAATACACCATGGCCTTGAATGTTTTGGCCCTGTCGTAAACACTGAACAATCACAACTACTCTGTTGAGAGCGAGAAATGACCTCACAGAGTGGTGCGTGTTGACGTCCATTTTATATAGTTACTGTTTCTGATAGAAAATCGATCTCCCTCGCGCTCTCAATACTGCACTGTAACAGTGTGGGACAGAGACCCAAACAGCAAGGTGAAAATGATCTCTCTGCAAAACATGCGTAAAAGTCGTTTAAACAGATTACACAGGGTCTCTTTCTCCTGCAAGGGGTATGTCAACTTCAGACCAGAACTATATACCCACCCAGCTACCAACACGCACACACACACGCGCACACACACTAATTCAGCCACTTAAAAACATCAAGGACTTCAATAAACAATTAAAAATAGACTATAATATGAACATTTTAACAAATTAATAATAGCGCAAAAAACACACCAGTTAAAACACTGTAAATACCCTCCTTTATCAAAAGTCTGCTCTTGCGCCCACACTCTCGATCTGATGCCAGCTGGAGCCACCTCTTCATGGTCCCCTCGACCTCCATCTCTGCAGCTTTAGCCGTGAGGAGGTTTCTATGAACTGCAGCTTTGGAATAAAGCAACACATATCGTACAGTCATTATGAATCTTAAGCATTAATTACACTTATACCATGGTCAGTGTGAATACTGGATCCTGATTGGCTGGAAGGTGTGCATTATAACTGTTTATTGTTATTAAAGTCCATGGGTGTTTATTTTTTGTTCTTCTGTTTTTCTTTCGTCTTTGTAATTCACTCACAATCTGTTTAAAGACCCTCTCAGCGGGGATATGACACTGATTATTAATCAATTTACACCTTGTTTTCCAGATTTTATAGTTAGCGGTGCATATAACAAACCAGTAAGAGTATTTTTCTTTTTTTTGGATAAAAAAACAAAACAAACACTGTCCTTATAAAATCTTTCTAAAAAGCAACTAACTGCGCATGCTCCACAAATCTAAGATATCATATAGACATGAATAATTAATTGTGCAAAGAAGATTGGTCTGTTTTTAATGAGAAAAGGTAAAATCCAAACTAAGATGAGTGCACTGTGAAGAAAGGTATAAAAGGGGCTTGTGTGTGTTTGCATATTTTAGAGTTTCTGCAGTGAATCACTTTATTGTTTCAATAAAGTTTGATAATTTTTTGGCATCTACAAACCCTCTGCCTCTGAAGTTTTATTTTAACTTAGGCTGGAAAGATTGTTTCCATGACATTTTGAGGGCTGAAAAGTGCTTCTTCTAGCCAGAGACCCCTGTAATTGTAAGGATATATTCCACAACCCCCCTACAGGCCATGAGACAATAGTCATTCTAGTTAAAGGATATGAAACAGACCAGCCTTATAGCATACACACATCACCTATTGATGATGTGAAAAGATCTCGGGAGAGGTTTCAGACAGCACTAGACTGCTCAGTGAGGCGATATAACAGCTGCACTGCTGCCACCTAGTGGATACTAATGTCCACCACCTCATTTAAAATGTCAATAAACTATCACTTGTACGTTTATAATTACATAAACTGTTCACATACCACTGAACATAAGTATTAGTACTTAGTGTGTATGTAGTCTACTATAACTGTACCATACAGTTTTGTGTGTGTAATTTAATTATTTACAGCCAAAGCCTCTGAGAAAATACGTCCCAAACACGTATGTGGTGCCGACAGAGAAGAAGTGCTATGATTTAACGTGGGAAATCCGACATGACTTGACAAACGGCATCATTCCTGCAAAAATAACCTACATGAAACATGACATAAGCAAATGACTTTAACGTCCATGTCACGTGAACTTTTAAGATTTTTATCTAATAATGCAGGTAGGCTGCACGATTATGGCCAAAATGATAATCACGATTATTTTGATCAATATTGAGATCTCGATGATTGATCACGATTATTGATTGATTTTAGGGACAACATATTTTTATTGTACTTTCACATTTAAATGAACAGACCGCTGCTTTCACCTCCATGTTGTGCTACATTCCTGATCATTTACAAATCTTTAACAGTGTTTACAGGAGGAGAGACGCAAGACAACTTCTTTTAGGAGCACAGTTGAAGTTTAGGGTTTTTTTTGTCTGTTTTTTTAAACATTTTTTCTTTTTATTTATTATTTTTTTTAAGAGATGGTAACATTAATGTGCCACAATATAAGTAAATATAAGTAGGCATGAGAAAACTTGAGCTGGTCAGTTATGACAGAATTTAGGAACATAGTGTGAGCCATGACACATTAATTTACCTTCTGATAAACTAAATCTAATATTTTCAGTTCATTTTACAGACTGTATGCACAAAACAACCGTTAACCTGTTTACCTTGTAAACAAATACAATACACCTCAATGTTCAGTGTTTGAAGTCTGCTCCTCTTAAATATATTTAAAGCTGCACTATTAGACATTTCCACTGTCATGGTTCTGGGCTGGAGTCAGTTCTCGAACCGCTCTGTGTGTATTGTGTAGATATCTGAATAATCTCATATAGGATGTGATTGGGTGAGTTCATTTACCCGTCAGATGCAGAGCGCTTTAGTTTAATGGTGTTCATTAGGGACGCTCCGATCAGGATTTTTACAGCTGAAACCGGTCCAGATACCAATCTTTTCTTGTTTAAACTTTAATCAGGAGGTCATAAACAGTTAAATGTTCTCTCTCTGCTCATGGTCACTGTTAACTGAATAAAATAATAGCAATGAGAAATACTGTTGGTTAATTGATAAATATACAGCATAAAATATTTATTTTTAAATATCTTAAACAATAAAGAGTCCTAATTAAAAGTAGACTAACACAAAAATGATCCATATTAGGAAAAAGGCTGATCGCTTTCTAAGGAAATAGTGAACTAAGATTAATGTCAAACAAGATAGCTCAATACACACACACACACACACTTTTATTTCACATTATTTAAAAGGAATTTAAGTGTTATTTACCATAATTATGAACACAAGTTGACAATCATTTTAAAATTCCGTTGCTCCATTTAGATTTTCTCCAGTAGAATACAGCCTTTTAAACCAGGAAAAATTACTAATTTTAAGTCGTATAACATTCGTAATAACTAAAAAACGGTGTAATTACCAGTCTTTCCTCCTCACAAGGGAGTTTTAGGAAACTATCAGCTTTTAACCGTCTGTAGGTTACTGTATTTGTCTGTGTTTGAGCGCCGTCTGGAGGAAGATGCCATTTTGAATTGAAACTCATGCCATCTTCTAATTGTCAAAGAGGAAAATGTAGCGCCGATGTTCATCTCACTACGCAAACTGAACTGGTATTCTTCCACTGAAAATAGTACCGTGTCTTATGTTGAAAAGTTTTATTGTACTTTTATTTGACTTTTGTTTTTTAAATATCAGTCCATATAATATGAAATAATATAATTTACATTTTAAAATAAACGTGTGCGCGGGTTGATACAGCGCGAGGGAGGTTTTTTCAAACTGCGCTTTCCTCAGGAGTATACAGTCACAGTAAGGATGTTTAAGCAAAATTTGATATTTATTTTTATAGTTCTGTTTAGAATTGTGTTCTTGTTTTTAAACTAATGCTAGTTAAATAGTTTGTAATAAGTAACGAGCAAATGCCAGCCGGTTTTAGTCAGATAATTACCTTATCTAAATTATAATAATCGAATTGTTCAACCAGTTTTGTACATGAAAAAAAGAATTAAAAGTGCTTTGAGTATGGAAATATTTATTTATTTATTTAGCCCCCCACCATGCTTAACATGATGGTTCTACATAATGTTTTTTTTTTTTGGTCTTAACACACACAAAATTTGTATTCAATCTTCTTAATGTATTCCCAAGACGAGCTTAACTCTTCTTTATGCAAAAAAAAAAAAAAAAAAAAAAAATTTTTTAATCGACACGTTTTTGTTAACAAGAAAAAGCGCTAACCGTCACTGCACGAGGCAGTCAGCGCTGTGTGGTGCGTGCTCATGTTTGACCTTCACAAATTGGGATAAGTTTGCATTCATTGTTGTTATTTTAGTGTATATATATTCATAGATAAACTTTTGTGTTCACTTATAGTTTTGTGGAAAAAAAAAATTAACTGGACCATGTCCGGACGTCGATCCAGATCCAGATCCCGTGCGCAAGGACCGCCTCCGCAAGTACCACCTGCGCAGGACCCGATCAAGCAACTCCTCAATAACGCCACTGTTTTGTTCGGGTAACATCTGAACTTATTCACTCTTATTCTCTGTCTCTGTGCGCGTTCATTACGCACCTGTTTGACTGACTGTGTTTAACGTGCAGCGCAGCACAAACAGTAAGACAACTAACTCAAGCACGCTTAGCTGCACTGAATGCTCCAGCAGATCCAGCAGCTGGCCAAGATTAGAGCGGAGGGAGTCAAAGTGACTTTTGAGCAGAATGTACTACACTGAAATACTTCAAGCTGCTTTCACACCTTACCAGCCCCTGCCCCGGTCAGAGTAACTCTTCTGCACTGTAGCTTTGTAGATAGAAGTTGGTTTAGTTCGAGATGGCGTCGTAACCCTCAGGTTCGAGTTTAAAGCAGAAGAAGTGTTACAGGAACTTGTCATTAATCTCTCAATAGCTGCGTTTACATGGACAACAATAATCCACTCTTGATCCGATTAAGACCATAGTCTAGTTAAGAAACTACCATGTAAACAGCAATTTTTTACCTTAATCTAATTAAGGTCATAATCGAAGTAAGCACTAATCTAATTAAGACAGGTGGAGTACTCCTGTTTTAGTCGCATTATGGACGTGTAGTAGTGACATGTAAACACCTTAATCACACTATGAACGTCGTGTGAGTTTTCACCACATTTTGCGACAGGACATGATCACACACGGCAGTTTTACGGCAAACAAGAGAGCTCGGCTGTGTCCCAAATCGCATACTTTCCTACTACAGGCCTGTAGTGGGGAAAAATACATGTATCTCGGCTACTATATAGACGGTAAATACGCGATTTGGGACGCAGACCACGGCTTCAAGCAGTTGTGTATTAGCATGTACAGCATGACAAATAATTAACTGCACTTAAAGCGTTCGTAAAAAAATTAAAAATTAAATAAAAACATGCAAAACTGTATACGGTTCCATAACGAAGACCAACTGTATGTCGATATGTGAAATTCTGGAGGGACGTCGGACGGCGTGGCGCGGTGACGTAATGATGCGGGCTGTTAATCTAATTATGTTCTAAAACATGTAAAACGGGAACATGACAGGAGTATTCTAAAAGCGACGCATGTAAACACCTTAATCACATTATTATCTTACTCAGAGTAAGGTCAATAATTAGATTACTGCTGTCCATGTAAACGTAGTCACTGTGACCCGAAAGCTGCTTGTTGGATGTTTAATGTAAGATTAGAAAGTTCAGCTGGTTTATCTCCTATCAGGTGTGTGTAAAACAGAACCTGGCTGTGTCCTTGCAGCGTGTGATTTCTATTTCATCTGTGTGTTTTCAGATGAAGGACGTGGAAGACGTCACCAAGTTGTGTGAAGAGCTTGTGATGTTTGTTTGTGTTTCTTGATATTGCTGTACTGAATGAATTAAAAGACTTTTACTCTGTAACACTGACTTCTTGACTGACTGTGCCGATGATGCCAAACACGCCACGCTGAACTCCTGAGCCTGAACGAACACACACACACACACACTCCCCTCAGTATATACGCTTCTGGTACACACTATTTTGGATTAACTACGTGTTGTTGGAGATTAAGTGTTTAATGTTTACAGCCTAAATTGTTGCCATGGAGACAATACCTGAAATGCAGAGCTTGCCGGTCAGCAGGAAGTTCCAGAGAGTTACATGGCACCTTGGAAGTGTTTCCAAAGTCCACAAAGAACACCTGTACACACACACACACACACACACACACACACACACACACACACACACGTGTACACTCAATGTGCAGTTTTCCTGTAACCACTCCATGCTCCATCACGGAGGCGCTTTAGTAGGTGTACGTGTGTGTGTGTGTGTGTACAGATGTTACCTCCACATTACTCCCCATGACATGCAGTATTTTGGCTCTGTAGTAGTTCCCAGGTTTGGTGTGAGTTTCAGAAAAAGGGGCGAGACACAGATTTGGATAAAGTGAGACAGGAAGTGGGCAGAGCACCCGTGTATTAACGGCCACTGTCAGCCACCTCTGTTTCTCCAGACTCCCTCCACACACACACACACACACACACACACACACACACACACACACACACACACACACACACAGGAGCCACTGCTTTTTTTTATTTGTGCACTGAAAGTGAAAGAGGCGGAACAGACACCTCGGTGATATTGACGATAAAGACAGATTTAGACAGAAGATTCTCCAACTCAATGGAGCTGCTCAGAACCCCGACAGGGCTCACTGACTGATTCTGAAAATCCACATTCACCCTGAGAGAGACACACACACACACACACACACACACACAGTGAGTGAGAGAGACACAGAGAGAGAGACCTGTAACAGAACAGCACTAATGTACAGAACATCATCTAAACATCACACTGTCTAGGGGATGTGGTCACATGACTACTCTCACTTAAAATGTAACTATGACTCATCTGATGATGCTCGCTGCAGTGTGCGTGTGTGTGTGTGTGTGTGTACCGTGTATATCTGAGGTGTGAGATACACTACCCCCCTGCCCAAGTCTCCACCTCTCCAGCGGGTTAAACGTTGAGATGGAGAGGAAGTCTCTGCTGCGTGAGGAGGAGAGACAGAGAGACCTCTGGGAGAACGCCAGAACCTCTCATTGACGAGCGGTAGAACTCTACATAGGCCCTGATACACACAGACCCACAATACATGTTTATAGAAAATCACAATTAAACACACACACACACACACACAGTGGTATCACACACACCTGGAGCTGTCAAAGGAGATGGATTTGACTTAATCACAGTGTCTGAAGAGAGACTGGAGCTGTTTATGGTAGAGGAATGCAAATGGAGGGAGATTACACACCTGAGAGAGAGAGAGAGGGAGGGAGAGAGAGAAATAATAATAATAATAATAATAATAATAATATTAATATTATTAATCCCCTAGTTAAATGGAAGCTGACTGAATACCACTATGGTGGTCCTGGGGTCGTTTCCATAGAGTTCCTTGGAGGCGAGCTCCTCGTCCACAGTTCCCTGGAGGAAGCAGTTCGGATAAAATGCGCCTGCAATCGCCACCTGAACAACGGAAACATCACTGATACTTAATAATTATTATTATTTATTTTCTGCAGGAGTAAGTTACACTTCTTGGACTTTGTCATCATGGACTTTGTCATCACTCTGGATGCTTGTGCTTCTAAGGCTGTGAATTATGACTAATATTTATATTTACTGTACATCAGGGGTGCCCACACTTTTTTGACTTGCGAGCTACTTTTAACATGACCAGTCAAAGAGATCTACCTACACTAAAAATGCTAAACATATTTATATATACACATATACATATATATATATATATATTAGCTTGCTCATTAATTACACTGTGCATGCGTGGACTGGACTGCCTCCTCAAAAGCTAGCACCGCTAGTATATTTGTATAATATTAACATTAATACTGAACCAGAGTGAATAAAAAAAGTTTTAAAATGTTATTTCTCACTTCTCCTCCTCTTGTTCTTCTTCTCCGTAAGGTGTGAGTTATCTTTGGTCGGTTCCTCGGTCATTCGGTCATTAGTGAACCGAGCTCCGAGAGTGAATCAGTGCGCCGTCACCGCTTGCTTCATACTGATACACCTGAAACACAGGTGTTAACACCGTTAACTACACACATACACACAATACAGCACAGAAGAGAACGGGTTCGGTTACACAGAACCGAATAAACTCACTTTAGTTTGGGTCCAAACGGGCCAGAACTAACACTAACACCGCTTTCTGCTCCTCACTTCGACGTCTCGCGCTCGCGGTGACGTCACCAACGTAACGGACGTTGACGTAAATTTGAATCTGTGAGGAGAAAATAAAATAAAATAAACCCAAATATTATTTAATAAAAAGCTTCATTATTCATTCCTTCTTAAACACGATAGAGGATAAGATATACAAATACATACCAAAAAAAACCCAGCTTTATCATTATTTTAAATCAAATCTTTGATTTTTTATTATTATTTTAAAATATTATAAAATAATATAAATAATATTATAAAATAATATTTATAAAAAATATTTAATTTTTTATTTTAAAAAGTGCTCCTTTCTAATTACATTTTAATTAAAAATATACTTCATCTTACTCTTGTTTAATTTAATTTTTTAAAATTATATTTAATTAATCGATGATTGTAGACGTGTTGAGGTTTCCCGTTCTTTGTGCTTTATTATCATAAATATACACTTTGTTTAAACTTTTGAGTTTGGACACAAAATGTAAACATTCCTCATGAATCCAGAACATTCATTTGTTTATTATTTAGAAAGTAATAATTAAACAGGTGAATAAAATGATCAGATTAATCACTTGCAACATTTAGGATATGAATTTCTTGTATTAAGAGGTTTTTAATTATACACAGATATAAATAGATTTTATTTGTAGTTTTCATATTTGACTCAGTACATTACACTACATTTATTTAATCAACTATTTATCAAGTTTTTTCAATATTGAACTGAATGATTGTTCAATATCAATAAAAATCTTCAAATAATCTATCAACACCATCAATACATCTCATCAGTAAATAAAAATCTACATTTATCCAGCTGATCTATTGACTGGTTTATTGAAAGTTTTACAGCTTCGGCAGGTAAAGAAGCCGTGGCTTTAATCTGATCTTCTGATTTCTAATGATAATTAAATGACAAAATACAGAATTAAAGAATATCTTTATTTAAATTCAAAATCACGAATCATTTAAAAATATGGACTACAAGTCATTTCTACAAGTGTTCATACAGACAGAAAGACCAGAGATGAAACGGATTTAACAGATACAGGACAATTAGGACAAGGAAAGTGAGAGAATTAGAATGATCATTTATTATTATTATTTTTTTTTAAATTACAACTGTGTTCAAGATCACAGCAAAAAGACAGTAGAGGAAACAAAGGAACAAAAATATTTCACATTTCCTGTTTAAATTCAACAGTAAAATCACATGAACTGAAGACATCGTAGCAGGTAGTGATGAAGAAGCTGCCTTAAAAAGATCATTTCTGTTCCTCGAGAGTAAAAAAAAAAACAAAAAAACATTACATCCTAAATGTATGAAAAATAAACATTATGTACATTTTATGTCTAATTACAGTGAACCTGACTGAGAGTGAAGCTCACAGAGGCAAAGTGTTCACGCTACAGCAAATTTCACCGGTTGACGCTAAACTCGCTCACTTAGGAGGTGCGTTTCTCTGTCCCGGGATATTCCTAGCACTGTGTGTGAAAGCTCCTGAGCTGTCCAGCATGGAGACGTGTGTGTATGTTGATGTGTACACAGTACCAATGGTCAGGATGTACTGTTGTGTCAGAGTTTCTCGTTCTCCTGAAAAACACACGTGCGCGCGCACACACACACACACACACACACACACAGTGGAATTGTAAAGCAAAACATTGGAATATATATCTTAATCACATCTCATAGTCCTTTTATCGAGTCTGAATCAGTTTGACTGATTCATTTCGAGTTGATTCAGAGTCGAATCACTTTCTAGTGAGAATCAAATACTCATCTCAGTCTAGTTCGTTTGGAAGTGTGCGACTCTCACTAGAAAATTATTTGACTCCGAATCGTCTTGAAACGAATCAAACCGATTCAGACTCGACAAATGGACTAATAGAAGGGAAAGAGCAACAGGAAAGAGGACAGCCTTCCTGCTGAAAGCAAACCGGATCAGAACCTTACATTAGATTGTTTTCTATATTTTTATTTTACATCAGTTGTGTTGTTTTTCTTCTTTCTGCACTCGATTGAGGAAACACAGCAATGATAAATAAATAAATAAATTTATCTGTCCAGCTTCCTCCTCTTCGTCCCACAGAATGACGTGTGGGTGACGGATTGACGGATTTAAAAAAAGATGTCTGGGCAAACTGTGACCTCCTCGAGTTAAAAGTGAGCATCCAAGGAAATTTACTGTGTTAACTGCACTACATTCTGCAGTCACACAGGACCAGAAGAAATATGTCCATCTACTGTACATGTTAACACACAAAACAAGCTTTTGAGTATTAGTTACCCTGTCTTACTGTACAAGGCACCTGCAAATAATAAAGCAAGTAATTAAAAGTTCATCTATCATTTCACGTCCACTAATCAGTCTTTTGACCAGTCTAAAAATAAAAAGACTAAAAAGAAACAGACTTAGCAAGAAGAACTGAAGATATGTGGATGATGATGTCTCAGTTCCACCGCAGCTTCAACAGCCCTGGATCTTCTCCTTTAAAGCTTGGAGAAGGGCACGTCTTTCGGACTCTTCTTTTCCAGGGCTGCCTGCGCTGACTTCATAAGATCCTGTGTCTGCAACATGTTCATGTTCCAAGTAGCCTGGAGACGCAGAGGAGATATCTCAGATTTCGACCGCTCTACTTTGTGTTTGTGGCCATACTGTGTGTGCATGGGTCTACCTTGAGGCTAAAAATGCTATTCATGTCTTAAGCAGGTTCTTACCATGTAGTCTAGGCTCTCAGTCACACTGTGGTCTCAGGAGTAGAGGAGGTTGATTTTGGTTCCCTGGACAGCAACGGGACTCCGGCCTACAATCTCACCTGCTATTTCCAGAGCTCCAGCAATCATTGACTATCAGGGAACACACGACTGCAGAGATGAAGAACAGAACACACACTTGCCTTCATTTATACTAAACAATTAAGCTACATGAAAAAAATACACGGTACAACCCAGTCACATTCTTCTGTTATCATTCCAAATCTTCCATGTGTCAGTCCAGAATTTCACCATTTTGTGATCACAGAAATTAACGCAAAATCAAGAAACTCCACAATATTCAGAGGAGCTTCCACTTTCTCAAAGTTACTGCAGCTTTAGGCCAAAACATGTCATGACACGTCATCACCACAACAGGCCTTCAGCACAGGTTACTCTACTTCCTGAACAAGTGCAGACCCGGATACAAGTTACGTTCACATTCATGGGACAATTCACATTCACAGTTCCAGTGTAACCGAACTCGGACCACCTTCTACAGGTAGTCTCGGGTTCGGTACCGCAGTGCACTTCCCAGTGCACATTACGACGGTCACATTATCAACTTTTCATGCAAACTGCTCTGTGTTGGACTAAACTTCCAGTGGGAAAGCCCACTAGAACAGTTACACTGCAGAATTTTTCTGTCTAAAAATGAACAAATTTCAGGTTTTGGAGTTCTTCTTTGATAAATGACAAGATGGTAATATCATGAAATAGTCCACTTTGTATTAAAACCAGACATCTGATGCTCACTGTGGTTTATTTAATCTTCAACAAACTGCCAATGTAAATAATTGTTCAGAGTGTGCCCCCTTGTGGTCAACTCTTTCATAGGGGCTTGTACGAGTCAGAACAATCAGCCCATTCTTATCTTCTCATCACTTACTATCTCTACACATGATCATATGGACAAAAATAGCTTGTTTACAGATCTTGGTGTAAACATGTAAGCAAGCAATGTATGGCAAGTTAATGTTCCTCATACCTTCACCTGAAACCAGGCCTCCTGTGTGCACAGACGAATATCACAGGCTGTGATTAGATCCACTCCTGCGAAATAAGAAATCAGATCCACAAAAAAAAACTGTTAGTAATTCAGTCTCCTGCAGCTAAAAGCCCCAGTAAAAGATAACTCTCTGATGGTTAAAGCTTTGCAGGAAAAGTGACACCACAACTCTGGAAAGTTCCATCCATATTGTTTGCTGAGTGTATGAGATGGTACTTAACACTCCCAACAGACCTGCTCCCACACACACGCCATGCACTGCCACCACCACGGGCTTTGGACACTGCAGACACATCAAACACAAAGTTCAGTTTATATACCACAATGTATTACTCTAATAGGTTATTGATTGTACAAATACTACATGCATGTAGAACCCCTACATGCTTTGTGTTTAATTTATGTAAGGAATAAACATGTGGTTATAGGAAAACAGTCAACGATCCAATGAAGTGGAGTGACCGTTATCACCCTAAGGTAGAACTGCACATTCTGAAGTGTTTTATTCCCCTTATACCACAGCAAGTTGTCAACAAGTGCATTTCTTTATTAATTAAAGAACATCATGTCATACACATTAATCTATTTTAAAGGCTGACCGACAGTGGATCTAACAGATGCTGATAACCAAGTCGGGTAGCACCTACTAATAACCGATTACTACTGAATGAAAATATAACACTCAGTGGAAAAGTTAAGTTCACATTATTACAAAAATAAACAGTACTGACCATACCATGAAAATGTACTGCACTTTTTCTAATGAAATAAACATATATACAC
The DNA here is from genome assembly GCF_001660625.3 of Ictalurus punctatus. Classification (NCBI taxonomy): domain Eukaryota; kingdom Metazoa; phylum Chordata; class Actinopteri; order Siluriformes; family Ictaluridae; genus Ictalurus; species Ictalurus punctatus. Next base: position 1,867,394 of record NC_030427.2, on the reverse strand, counting down.
TAATTTTATATATATATATATATATATATATATATATATATATATATATATATATATATATATATATATATATATGAAACAAACACACACACACACACACACACTATGAATAATTATTAAAGTAAATAAAAAGATGTACAGTATTTCACAAAAAAGTGAGAACTCCCCTCACATTTATGTAAATATTTGATTATATCTTTTCATGTGACAACACTGAAGAAATGACACTTTGCTACAGTGTAAAGTAGTGAGTGTACAGCTTGTGTAACAGTGTAAATTTGCTGTCCCCTCAAAATAACTCAACACACAGACATTAATGTCTAAACCACTGGCAACAAAAGTGAGTACACCCCTAAGTGAAAATGTCCAAATCGGGCCCAATTAGCCATTTTCCCTCCCCGGTGTCATGTGACTTGTTAGTGCTACAAGGTCTCAGGTGTGAATGGGGAGCAGGTGTGTTAAATTTGGTGTCATCGCTCTCACACTCCCTCATACTGGTCACTGGAAGTTCAACATGGCACCTCAAGGCAAAGAACTCTCTGAGGATCTGAAAAAAAGAATTGTTGCTCTACATAAAGATGGCCTAGGCTTTAAGAAGATTGCCAAGACCCTGACACCGAGCTGCAGCACGGTGCCCAAGACCATACAGCGGTTTAACAGGACAGGTTCCACTCAGAACAGGCCTCGCCATGGTCGACCAAAGAAGAAGTTGAGTGCACGTGCTCAGCGTCATATCCAGAGGTTGTCTTTGGGAAATAGTGCTGCCAGCATTGCTGCAAAGGTTGAAGGGGTGGGGGGTCAGCCTGGGCTTTGGACACTGCAGACACAAACACAAAATCAAGTTTATATACGACAATGTATTACTCGAATAGGTTATTGATTGTGCAAATACTATATGCATGTCGAACCCCTACATGCTTTGCGTTTAATATGTATTATGTAAGGAATAAACATACGGTTAAACGAGCTTAATTTTGGTAAAATGTTAATATGATGATGTGTTTGACCTTATATACAGCCACAAATACCAACTGTAACAGTGTTGACTTCACAAAATACAGGTTTTTATTTCCTGAAAGTAACAGTGTGTCATATGAGGTTTCACTTGAGAGTGACATGTACAGTGTCCTCCACTAATATTGGCACCCTTGGTAAATATGAGCAAAGAAGAAAACCTTTTGTTCCAAAAAAATTCACAAAAATACTCTGCTCTCATGGATAAACAATTGCAAACACCACAAGTTTATAAAAAAATATTTGTTAAATGAGTGTACAACAATTATTGGCACCCCTATGAATCCATGAGAAATGTATTTGAAGTATATTCCTCTTGATATTTTACTTTTTTGTACACTTGGGAATCTAGGAACAGGACATTGTTCAACCATTACTTCCTGTTTCACATAGGTAACGCATAAGCCAAATTCTCTTACTCATTCAGAACAATAAGTGAGGCCAAGATATATTCAGTGGTGCTTGAAGGTTTATGAACCCTTCAGAATTTTATATATATATATATATATATATATATATATATATATATATATATATATATATATATGAATAAAGATGACCCAAAACATCAGATTTTTACACAAGTCCTAAAAGTAGACCAAGAGATCCCAGTTAAACAAACGAGACAAAATGATAATATTTGGTCACAGACAGATTGCGCACAAATGGAGGAAATTCAAGACCATCATTACCCTCCCCAGAAGATATCAACCAACAAAGATCACTCCAAGAGCAAGACAAGTAGTAGTCTGTGAGGTCATAAAGGAGCCAGGGTAACATCAATGCAACTAAAGGCCTCTCTCTCACTGTAGTGAAGGTAAGGGTTCTGTTTAGTTTGACTTACCTAGGGCTGCTCCTATCACACAAACCACTGAAGTGAATAGCATGGAGGTGGTATTTGAAGTTAATGCAGGCTGTGGAGTGATCATCAGTAAAGATCAACATTCAAACATCAAAGATTCAACATTCAAAGATGTGTGTGTGTGGGGGGGGCTACGGAAATCATTTGTTGCCTCAGCTGGTAAATACAGTAGCAAATGTACCAGGTCATAAATTGGCTAACGTATTGGAGAGACAACCCGAGGTGTTCAAAGAAGAGTTGGGTCCACTGCTGGAGAGAGAACTCCAGAGGCTGGTGGAAGACAAGATCATTGAACCAATGCAGTTTGCAGAGTGGGCAGCTCCCATTGTTCCAGTCAGGAAACTGATCGTTCTATCCCAATTTGTAGGGATTATAAATTCGCAGTAAATCCAGCTCTAGTGTGGAGCAGTATCCAATTCCCAAGGTAGAAGAATTATTTGCTCAGTCGGCAGGAGGAAAGAATTTCCAAACTGGACATGACCCATGCGCATCAGAAGATAATGCTGCACAAAAATTCCAATAAGTACGTTACAATCAACATGCACAAGTAATTATGTACTTACAACAGGCCAACATTTGGAGTTGCTTCAAGTCCAGCGATCTTCCAGCGCACAATAGAAGGGATTCTGCAAGACATCACACGCGTCACAGTTTATCTGGATGACATTTTAGTCTCAGGGGCTAATGAACATCTGCAGAACTTGGATGAGGTACTGAGTAGGATAGAAAAGAGTGGACTGAGACAAAGAAGGAGCAAGTGCGAGTTCATGGGAGAAGTAGAGGTATTTTTAGGTCACAAAATTAATGCCATACGATTACAGTCGAAAGACAGGTCCTATATTATGCTTGAGGAAGCTGGTATTGTAGCCGTGAAATCAGCTAACATTATGCTCCACGTAATGTTTGCGATATCCAGTTATTTGTTAAACGCTAACACATTGCAATGTTATAAACTAACTCCTAATGGACCACCATGCATCTCCATTCAGCCCGTGTCCTGTCAGCTAAATGTAGCCTAATGTCACTCATAATTATTCACATGTTCATGCTTTTAATAAATCTTTTTATCCTGACACCGTATCAGTGAATTTAAACTAATGCTTGCATTCAGAGTATAAGGGGGGGTGTGCGTGTTTAGGAGTGCACCTTAGCACTTATTAGTCATGGTCAGAGTGTTTGAACTAAAATATCCCTCTCTCTCTCTCTCTGCCAGTATCAGCCAGAGGAGGATGTCCTCCAGGAGTTTTTAATTTAATAATTTTTTTTAATTCTCTCTCTTTTTTAAAATAAAAACCACACCATGGTACTGAGCATCGTGTACTTTTGGTGGTATCGGTACCAACGACTAGATTTTTTGTATCGTGACATCCCGAATATGTAAGGAAATAGGATGAACTCTGCATACAGGGATGCTTTGTTTTATGGGGGACTCGCGTAGTGATTCCACATCCGCGGCGTGCGGCTCTTCTAAGACATCTACACGAAACCCATCCGAGACTTACCAGGATGAAAGGCCTGATGCGTAGCTATATGTGGTTGCCACACTTGGTTGCAGAGGTGGAAGCATTGGTCAAATCGTGTGCAGTCTGTCAGGAAAACAGAAACGCTCCGGCAAACGCGCCACTGCATGCGTGAGAGTTACCAGAGCAGCCATGGAGAAGGATTCACATTGATTACGGTGCACCGTGGATGGGTAGAATGTTCTTGATCGTGGTAGAGGCATTCTCAAAATGGAGGCTTATCTGTTAATCAAGTCTACATCCACAGTTACCATTCAGTGCTTAAGACAAACCTTTAGCCAACACAGGATACCAGAAGTAGTGATGTCAGACCATAGCAGTTTTTTTTGTTTTTTACCAGTGCTGAATTCCAAGAGTTTATCTAAAGAAACGGAATCAAACACAAGCACAGCACCCTACCATGCATCTTCCAGGCATCTGGCTGAAAGGGCCGTTCAAACATTCAAAACCCTGATGAAAAGAGTGCTGGAGAGTCCGTTGAAAAAGCTAGCCAGAGTGCTGTTCAGTTACCGAACGACGCCACAGTCGACCACTGGCAAATCAGCCGCTAATCAGCTGTGTGGAAGGAAACTGGTCTACACAGGGTCTCATTGAGACACAAACAATTGAGACAAAAATGGTACCATGACCAACATGGAAAGGAAAGATATCTCGTGGTGGGTGACCCAGTGTATACTAGGAACTTCAGCTCTGGACCTACTTTTATTCCAGGAACAGTTCAGAAAAAGACTGGTCCTGTATGGTGCACAGTAGCATTGGGAAGTGGGCAAGTAGTGTGGTGACATATTGATCAGGTGAGAGACAGGCACAATGCAACATCAATAGCACCAGAGTTGTAAGACACTTCACGGCCAGATGTTGCCATTCCAGCGCATTCTACAAAAGACTCAGGTTCTTCATTCTCTGAGGAAAGTCACAAACAAAAACTTGGAGGAACTTCTGAAGTGGCCGCATCAGAAACTTTCCTTGGGATGGAAAACCCCGAGTTGAGAAGGTCTACACGTACTAAATCTCCAAGCTATCTGAAAGATTATAATTAGTGTAGTGGTGAGTTCCCCAAACGCAGGGCAAGAATGAACCCAGGAACTGAACTGAATCTCAAGAGAAAGTGGGGCATGCAGTAAGACAATGGCCCAAAACAAAGAATGGTTAAAGAACAATAAAGTTATTGGTTTGAATGGCCAAAACTGATGTCCAAGCCCATGTGCAGGACTAATCAACAGTTACTGGAAATGATTAGTTGCAGTTATTGCTGCACAAGGGGGTCAGACCAGATACTGAAGGCAAAAGATTCACATACTTTTGCCACTCCCAGATATGTAATATTGGATTATTTTCTGCAATAAATAAATGACCAAGTATAATATGTGTCACGTTTGTTTAAATGGGTTCTCTTTGAGTAGTTTTAGGACTTGTCTGAAAATCTTGTGTCTATTTATGTAGAAATATAGAAAACTCTAAAGGGTTCACAAACTTTCAAGCACCACTGTAGCTGTGATGTGCAGCAAAAGGTTATTGAGCTTCACAAAATGGGAAGTGTCTATAAGAAAATAGCACAAGCATTGAAAAGGCCCATTTCCACCATCAGGGCAATAATTAAGAAGTTCCAGTCAACTGGAAATGTTATGAATCAACCTGGAATTGGACGCGTGTCTATATCGTCTCAACGCAATGAAGAGGACGGTTCGAGTGGACAAAACATCTCCAAGGATCACAGCTGGAGAACTGCAGAAGTTAGTTGTGTCTTGGGGTGAGAAAGTCTCCAAAACTACAATCTGAAGTCACCGACATCACCACAAGCTGTTTGGAAGGGTTTCAAGAAAAAAGCCTCTACTCTCATCCAAAAACACACTCGGGTGTCTTCAGTTGGCCAGACACTACTGGAACTTCAAATGGGATCGGGTTCTATGGTCAGATGAAACCAAAATAGAGCTTTTTGGTAATAAACACCAGAGGAGGTTTTGAAGCACACAGAGAGGTAGCCATATGGAAAAGTACCTCATGCCCACGGTTAAATATGGTGGTGGATCTTTAATGTTTTGGGAATGTTTTTCTGCCAGAGGACCTGGACATATCGTTAGGATACATGGCATCATGGACTCTACCAAATATCAACAGATATTAAATAAAAGCCTGACTGCCTCTGCCAGAAACATTAAAATGTGCCGTGGTTGGATCTTCCAGCAGGACAGTGATCCAAAACATACATCAAAATCAACACAAAAACGGTTTACTGACCACAAAATCATCGTCATTTAATACTAATGAGCAGTATTAAAAATATTAACATGGATATCTGAGTCTGATAATAAAATTAACTTCTACTTGCAGTCAAATTGTGTAGTGTTTAGGACATTTAACACCCTTCCGTCCAAAAGAAACCAAAAGGGGGTACAAACTTTTACACTCCACTGTATTTGGTTGAAATTGCGCTTATAGAACAACTGAACAGCAACGTTTCCATACAGGTTTTAGTGAAATGTTTAACAATAGCAACTTGACTTGAAATGGATGATGTTTCATTAGCGTGGCCTGTGCCCAAATCCTGCACGACTGCGTATCTAGGTACACTACACACGGTCTGAACGAATGGAGTCTCTACCGCACCTAGTGCACTAGAGATAGAGATTCCATACAAGGTGATTTGGGACGGAGCCAGTGCACAGAAACCGTTTCCCTGCGAGAGGCGCAGGTGGAGCTGGAGCTGTGTGACTGATTTGTGCACCTGTGACTACAGAACTACCTCAAGTCTCCACACAGAGAGCTGTTTAAGAGAAAAACACTCCTAAAGAACAAATCACTGCGCCAGCGAGACATCAACCCTTTAACTAGACGTTCATCCCAATTCCACACAAATACCGCGGAACTATTTAGGGCTGAGAGACAGTTCAAAAAGCACTGAAAATAAAGTGTTAGTAACGAGGCTGCGTTGCTGGTCACGCGCGGTGTAGACGCGCTGATACAGAGTGTAGCGCGAGTAAGATCTGCAATGTCTAATTCAAACATTATGATCAAAAGTAAAATCATGTCTAAAGACACCGAGGAACAGAAACCACAAGGTGCAGTGAAAGTGAGATTTTATTATTCATTTAGGACTGGACTTTAATTCTGTGCTTTTTGTGCATCCATAAAAAAATAATGCTATCTATCTAACTATTTATAAATGTTTATATATTTATTTAGTTAGTTTACATTTATATTATACATAAGTACTTATGCATTATTTTTTTTGTTTTTAACTGTGTGTGTGTGATTTTTTTAACAAAAAAAATCTTGATTATTTTCAAAAATAGAGTTGTCTTTGAGAAGAAGAATGGCGTGTAATATAGTGTGAATCATAAAAATTCTATTTCATTTCTATTTGTTTACAGAAAGACTTCAGCAATAAAAGCAGCATTTTGCTGTAGTTGTTAAGGGGCCGTTTACACCACAACGTTTTCAAATAAAAACCGAAAACTTCTGATGCGGATTGGCTGTTCGTTTCCATGACGACGGCGTTTCGGGGTCTGAAAACTTTGGAAAACGGGTTTCAAAGGGCAAGTTTTTGAAAACGATGCCGTTATCATCTCCGGTAAATCATGTAAATTATTATCCAGAAAAACCACAGCTCCTCCGTTTACTTGTATTTGTTTACAGCGCGGTCTTTCCCTCATCAATATGGCGGACATGTTGATGTGAATGATTACGTGCGCATGCGCGTAGTATTTCTTTACAAAGTCACCTCGCCAGCTACACACACATTTTGTCCTTTTTGTGTTTATTTCTTGAGAAATAGAAGCTCGAATTTGCAGTGAATGTCCAATATAAACCCAACTTCACCTCAGTTTAGCAGTTTATACATTAAAAACATTACAGAAATTTAAAGTTATTTTAGCTTCTAAATGACAGCCACTTTTACACTCACTGTTGTTTATTTTAGTTGCTATAAGCAGGGAGCAAACAATGGATTTTAGGATAAAGTAAGGTAATACTTAAATAGTGCCGCTAAAACAGAATAA